>NC_092212.1:90132329-90168513 GCF_043381705.1 Parasteatoda tepidariorum
ATATATATATATATATATAGCACAACAAATAAAAATAAAAAAAGGATAAATAGAAAAGGGAAGAAAATTGGGAAAAAGTTTTATTTACTGCACATAAGCTGTAAGTATATCGAACTCATAAAATAAGTTCAAAATGTAGAGAAACTTGGGAAAAAAAGTACAGAATAATGAAAAAAGAAAAAAATAATGAAAAATGAGAAAAAGAAAATTAATGAAAAGCCGAAAAGAAAAGATATAATCTTTTCATTAGCTCACACGATTATATCCTCACACTATTGTATTAATATATTTTGCTTTGGCTATATTGATACAACATTAGAAAGCACTCCTTTTTGCGGATATAATCGTGTGAGCTGATGAAAAAGTTATATCTTTTATTTTCTGGATTTTTATAAACTTTTTCCCCTTTTCGGAATTTTTTCAAATTTATTTTTAATTATTTTTTTCTTTTTTCATTATTCTCTCTCGATATATATTTAACTTTTGTTGTAGCACTGATTTTTGGGCAACATCATTTCAGCAGTTGCGTCGGTGACAAAAACTTTGAGAAACACAGATCTTTTGTTGTAACACCGTGGTGAGGTTAGTAAGATTTATTTTCTATTGTTTTTAATTATTTTTGTTACTGCGCGCAAACTATTATTATATTCTTTGTTTTAATTGAAATTCTTCTAAATAATGAAAAATATTTAAGCTGCTTACTTCATTATTTCTTTTGATAAAACATTTTGTTTTCATTTAAAAGCATTAGTTTATTTACTATTTTTATAATATTCGTTTCTCTCAATTTTCATCAAAGCTATTTTTAACACAACACTTCCAATTTTTTAGTGTTACCGTTTCACAATTTTCGCAAACAAGCTTTTTTTGCATTGAACATGTTATCAAGCATGTAAATAAAATAAATAAATAAGCGATTTCCCAATTAATGCTGTTTTACGTAACATTTTTAGTTTTTCAAAGCAGATAAAAATCTCCAACTTTATTCTATCACTCTTTCCCTTCATGTGTTTGCAATGGGACAAAGATTATATTTTTTAAGCTTTTGAAATACCACACTTGTTTAACTCCACTCTTTTTTTTGCCCCCATTTTGACAGTTCGGGTGAGATGATGGTAGAATCTATAATATTAATACACAATATGATTGTGCTCTCGGAAAAATCTGGATTTTTTGCTAAAAAGAGAAATCCAAGGTCCAGAAGTTTTAAGACATCATCGATTACATTAATGCATAAAAGCTCTTATATATTTTATTTAGAAATATTATAACTAGAATTTATGCTTCACCTATCTTTCATTTGTAAAAATTTTTTCTGGTGGAATAATAAATGTGATTAGAGATAAAAGTAAACTTATACATAATTATTCATTTAAATTATGCTACATGCAATTTATTTAGAATTTTATGTTTTGAAAATATCAATTGCTTAAATTTATAAAGACATTAATTTTTTTTGAAATGCGTCATTAATGATTTTACTCAAGAAATGTTCAGGATTTTTTTAGTTGGGCTCGCAATCACTCCTGATATGCTCCTGATTGCCTGCCTATTCTGGTTGATCCGGATTCAAAAATGTTAGGAAATATTGACATTCATCAGGTTGTACATCGTATTTCATCAGGTTGTGCATCGTAGTGTGTCTACCACTACAAACAAAAACAATTCCAATTCACTAGTATATAAGATATGTTAACTCGATTCTATGGTGGGTTACCTTTTCATAGATAAAGGTTGACATTGTCGATAACTCCTCTCCACACATTGGTGACCTTTGGACGTGATGAGAACATGTCGACTTTGGCAGAAACTTCCACCTTGATTTGAACTCGCCTACTTCGATGGATTCCCCATTAAACAGTTGACTTGCTACTTGTGACTGCGACATTATCCACCTCCTCACTCTGTTGCTGCTTAGTCTCGATCACACATAACGTTGGCCTGAACTGCTAAAGGCAACGCATGAGCGACCTCGACCGTTAACTTAATACAACTCTCACGATCAGTACTCAAAAGTATGATGATCTCAATACAGCTCTCCCGACTTCTCACTAAACAGCAATGAATCTAATAGTGATACCCGTCCATCGAATTCTATCACAAATATAATTCTAGTGGGGGAGTACTGTAGTGTGTCTACCACTACAAAAATACAATTCCAATTCACTAATATATAAGGCATGTTAAATCGATTCTATGTTACGGTACCTTTTCATAAATGAAGGTTGACATTTTTGATAACTACTATCCCTACATACATTTATCTATTTAAAATTCTTAGTTTATTTACCATTTTTATAATATTAATTTTTATAACAATAAATTCCTAATTATATAGATACAATTCCCGTTTATACTTGATTCAAAATATTAGATTAGGAAATATAGACATCCATTACTTGCTACTTCTTATAATAGTTTTTTTTTTCATCTAAAGGCGGCTACTTTATTTGCTGTTTTCATAGCATGTATATACTGTAAATTCTTGGGGTCCTACCAGGGACTTTGAGGAGTTGGAATCGAATTTCCTGAAGAAAAAAAAAGCCTAAATCTGAAATATGAGATTCCTCAATCTTTAGGAATCCAGATTCCGAAGAAACACGACATTGCTACTAAACAAAAGATTAAAAGTGGGTTGAGTTTCAGATTTAACCATAGTGCGTGGCCAGAAGGAATAGATTCTAATACAAAATACAGATTGTAAATATTGATTAATTCTGATATTTTCCAGATTTTTTTTAAGAGAAATTTGAAAGCGCAATAATGAAATTCATTTTGAAAGTAATATTTGTTTCAGAAATATAATTATTTTTAATATATCGTTATATTAATATATCATACAGATTCATTTTACTTTAATTACCGATTTTATTTAAATGTAAGACCTATTGTGTTTTTTATGTTGAAAAATAGAATATGAAAGACTGCTAAAGCATACTGTGTATTTTTAAATGATGATGATATGATTCCATCGAATTGAATACTTGTGGCTTCCAATATTTTATGTTTACTCTTTGTTTTGCGTTATAACTCATCTATAAAATATGATTAATCAAGAAGACAATGTTACATACAAGTGTATTTAAAGAAAAAAGCTTCAGTTGAAATTGATATTTTTATTTCTTCAGTAGAAAGTCAGTTTGAATTTAATTTGATATTAGTTTTATTTTTAATTTTATTACATTATCTGCGCAAAACTAAAAAATATTCCAACGTAAACTTCATATTAAAATATAGCAATTTTGATATAATTTTAATATTCTCTGTTAGGAATCTAAATTGTATTTAATTTGAAAAATTTTTTACATTCCTTTGAATTAAGCAGTTTTTATAGTTGGAATGTGACTAGATGAATAATAAGATAGATTTAATTTTATTTTCTAATGTTAAAAAAATAAAGTATTGAAATTAATAACTAACATTTCTACAGCCAATGAATAATATTTAAATGTAAAAAAATGCTGAAGCTTTCATGAAATTCAAAATTTAGCATACAGTTATATAAACTATTAAACATTTTTGAGAATACCATTTACAGTTTTGACTTATTTTTAGTTTCTCTGATTATACAATTGATGGTTTCTACATAAGTGTGTTATAAATCAGTTTTACTTAAGGAATATTTTTCAAAAATTCCAATCAATTTAAAAAAAATCTCTAACTATAGATCTTTTCTATGTTAACTTGTTTTTTCTAAGAAAATTTTATATCTTATAATATATTTCTTCTTTTTTTACTGGATTTTGAGACCCTACCCCTTGCTTGCACCGATTCACAGTCATAATTCTTTTTCTTTGCTTAAAAGTCAGTATATATTATGACTTTTCATTATCAAAGGAAAAAAGATCATCTTTGTTTACAAAATATATAATTATTGCAATTATATGTATTAATATAACGATATTTCAATCGTGACAATTAGCTGGATTTTAAAATTTCAACTGCACTAGAAAAAAATATTTAATCTTTATAATACTAAATGTTCAACACCATCAAAAACAGAAAAATATAAGTTATTTATTAACAATGTGTAATGATAACCTTCAGTTCAAAAACTTCAGTTCAAATTGAAAAAGATTTGTATGTCTCTTGAATCTTTAATTTTTTTAAAAATTTTAATATTAAATGTCAAGATTTATTTCTGGCAACATCTAACCTTATTTTTTTATTTATTCAATTTTTTTGTTGTTTATGATATCAAGCACGGTGCAATCTATAAATTGAAAATCTTGAGAGAGATAAATATATTTTTTACAACAATGAATAAATACTTGTTAATAAAAAATTAAAAACTGAAGAAAAAAAATCCCAAAACGAAAATATTTTTTCTCAAAAATATCCATTTATTTCAAACTTAAATATAATGTTACTTTTGTGATAAAGACACTTTACAAATAAATATTACGAGTCTTATGGAAATGTGAGTTTAGATTTATTAAGATTCACTCTAAAATTAATGAAATCTTTTATTTAATCGATCTTTATCAATTTATCAAATCTTTATCAATTTATCAAATCTTTATCAATTTAGTTGTGAGAAAAAAAGTTTGACCTATAATACTATGTTTCCGTAAAAGATTATTCATTCTATCTTTTATGTTATAAACATATAGCTAATTGTGATTTTACTTTTATATTTTACTTCTTTAAAGCTTTTTTAATCGACTTAAATCATAATCTTAAAAATTACAATATTTTCTAGTTTTATTGCCTTTTTTAGGTATCCTATCTTATATGTAATGGTTTATAATTGTTTGAAAATGTTAATGATTATTAATTTTTTTCTAGGTCAAAGCAATCACTTATTATTCCACGACTAGTGCATCATTTGTGCCATTTAGACTTCTTTCGATTGTTAAAGATGTGGATAAAAACAGGTAACTTTCTTTTTTATTAACTGCTGAGTATTATTAAATTTGTTACTTAAAGGAGTTTTTTTTAAGTATCAGTTTCTTATAATAATTTTAATTTAAAATTCGATTGCTTTTTTTTCTAATAATTATAATCTAAATTGATTATTCATTTTTAATCCAAAGAGAAAAAAACGTTCATTTTCTAACCATTTTGGTTTTTACAAGTTAAATCTTTTATTAACTTGTACTAACTACTCTTTTTTTATTAACTTGCAAGCTAACTTTAGATACCATAGCCTATTTTAGAGCTTAGCAAATATGCCAATTTTATCATAATTTACAATGCATGTCAATTTTTTTTAAAAATTTATTTTAATGGTTAGTATTATGGATGTAAGAATAGTCTAGTCACTGATGTTTGATATTTTTCTTAATACAACTATGCAGAATACAAATTGATTTCATGATATTTTAATTCTTTTTCATATTATTCTGTAACTACTACTATATTGCAATGCTATGCAATGCAAAAAACTCTAGTTGTTTTTTTGGAAAATTAAATGAAGTAAAATAAGGATTTTTTTAAAGAAATATTTATAAAAATAGCTGTATTTTTTATTAATGTATTTTACTTGCAATAGGTAGGATAAATAATTTATTATTGATAATTCTTCTAATAAGTGATTTATACGTATAAAAAAATAACAGCCTGGTTTCCAAAGTGCCTGGCTCACAGATCCTACTAAATGTTTAAAATAGCAAAGTCGAATCTCATAAAATTCAAGATCAAATATTCCTTAAAACATTTATATAACATCCAAAATGGACTACTATACACACCACTAACTTCACAGTTAACTCACTGAGTAAAATTTTATTCATTTTATCAATGGCAGGTAAGTTTTTACCTGACAAAAAAATGTAATTAGTAAGAACAAGCAAAATACAATTGTATTTTGCAGAAACTTTTCCTCAACTCAGGGTTACAAATTACAGTTACTCATATTGTTGCTGGTTAAAAGAAATTTTTTAAGTACACGATAGCAATAAATAAAATTTATTCTAAAATCTATGAACAGTGAGAAATTCTTCGTAATTCATTATTTTGGTTTCATCACAAGTTTTCATTGCAATATTTTTTAAATACAGTCGGACTTCTTTTTAACGAACTTCCATTTGGCAAATTTCTCCATTTTGCGATTTCTTTCAAAGAACCAAAAACATTTTGGAAATTTCTTCGTAACATAACTTCCAAATAGAAGTGAATTTTCTATTTAACGAACTTTTCTTTGAGATCCACAAGTTTGAAATGTTCTGAAATATTTCCCAAAATATTTCAGAACATTTCAAACTTGTTAACGCATTCTATGGGGAAATGACTTTGAATTGATTTTTGAAGACACTTAACTTATTGCGAGAGCAGTAAAATCCCTTTTTGTTTGTATTCAAAACAAAAAACTTATACAAAATTAACGAATTTTATCAGTAGCAATTAAACTTAAGAATGCATGTTGTGATGTATGTTTAAAATTACTTTTATACCAAATGCTGCTATAATTTGATGCACAAATTTAGCTTTTTTTTAGTTGAAAATTTATGTAGCATGTACTGGATAATGTTTGGCTCTATTCTTGCTTACCATGCAGATTTCTTTTGTGGTTCAGATTTATAAAATAAATAGTAGATGCTAGTTTACAAGATAAAGGTATATCCATTGCTATTTTAATTATATCTAGTGTTTATGAATTTATAATCTGTTTTGCGTCGTTTAAATATTTCAAAAGGTGATTTTCTATTTAGCTAAATTTCCTTGTAACAAATTTATTCTCGGGATTTAGCGAATTCGTTAAACACTGACTGTAATGTAATGGTAGTACACACTGGTTGTGCTTGTCAACCCTTTCCAGATTGCTTCGCTATTTGAGCTGATTTTACTTGCTCAATAAATACTAGTTCCTTGTAGTACTTTTTTTTAAGTGTAAATTCTTTCTTAGAAATTTTGTAAAACCTTTGATTTCAAACTACTTGGTATGCTACTTAGTGGCAAAGTAGTTTTTTAGTACTACTACTTGGAAATTACATTTGGACTGGATAATTCATTGAATTTTTCTATGTACACAAAAATATAAATTCAGTGTTTGGAGTTGCAACAGTTTAACACATTGGACACCGAATGGCATTGATGAATACCTCAGGTCATAGGTTAAATGATACAGCATGACTCTTATGTGCTACACTGCAATGGTGCCATTGCCTGAGCGAATTATTCATAATAACTACATTAATAAAATTGCTCTATACTTGTACTTAACGTATTAGTCCTTTATTCTGACATAAACTTGTTAAATGTATTATTTATAAAATCCAAGGAAAATGCTTGAATTTAAAATATATGTAATATGCATAGATGATGAATTTATGAGGTTTTTGTTCTTTTGCTGTTTTAATAGAATACTTCTCTTTCGGGTACAAACTATTAAGTGTTCTGCATAAATTATGCAGCATCATGAAAACAAAAAGAATAGTCTTAATTATATTGTAACCTGTGTATATTAAGAAGCATAATTAAAACACAAGTATAGCTCAGTTTGTTGGTTTACATTAACAGTTAGCTGTTAGCTTTACTTCTGCCCAACTTATAGATCAGTTTCTTTCACCGCTTTGTTGCCAATGCGAGAAAAAGAAGTTGCATGAACTTAGTGATAGCATGCATATAGTGTTTTAAAGAAATTCTTTCTACTATACAAGAAAAATTACTTTTGATAACTGAAAAAGCATTAATTTTTTAAAGTTGGTTAATCTGATGTTTATTCAATTCATTTTAAATTAATTAATACAAAAGGAAATATATTTAAAATTGTCATCGTAATAATTTTTTTTCTATAGGGATTGTGATTTAACTCTGCAATTGTCTTGTAATTTGCCATCTAACATAGAAGCATTGAATGCTGTACTACTGTAACGTATCATAAGCTATATCAAGAACTATTCAGTTTTTCTTTTAAATAAAAACTTTATTAACAAACACAAACATTAAGAAATATGCGATACCCGTAACGGGATAGTGAAAACATCATAAACAACTAGAAAACCCGTAACGGGATATAATGAAACTCAAATTCCACAATAAAACTAATCTAAAAAGAATCAACAACTCTCTCGTTCTAAATATTGACTTCTAATTTAATCGTCTGCTTTTATTTTAAGTTTATCTCTTTATGCGTTTACTTTATTTTAATTATGATTTTGCAAACCCATTATTTCTTTAATATTTTTAGACTTTACAATCGTCTGCTTTTATAAATTCTTTAATATTTTTAAACCTTACAACTCCTCTATTTTTAGACTTTACAATCGTCTGCTTTTATAAATTCTTTAATATTTTTAAACTTTACAGTTAACTATAGTTTATTATTCATTCGTTCGATTTAGTTTAATATTATTTCATATGATATTTCTCTGAATTTTGATGTACTTCATTAAACTTAAAAATTTCACAGTTAGTAAAAAAAAAAATAAAAAAAATAAAGGAAAAAAAATTTTTAACGAACCACCCTCAATAGCTTTTGATATAAATACTAATTAATAAGTGCAGACAATATNCTGGGATCGGTGAGATTATTGCACTCTCGTTTGCAACTCTTGCAAGATATTCTCAAGTTCCGACTTCATTTTCCACCCTCTGATATCGTACCGAAAAATCTCTCGATCTTTTTATAATGGCTAATATAATCAAGAAAAAAGTCCTTTGTCAGAAACTAGTTATTTTATCATGATCATGTAAAGTCTTTGAAAATTATTTTGCATTTCGTTGATGTATATACTGCTTGAAAATATTTTTTGAGTGCTTAAAAATTACTTGAAATATGCTTATTTTTTGTTGAAAGATTTTGCTACGCACCCTGAGTGAGTAATGCGATACAAAAAAAAGTAGTTTGTAGTGATTCCTGTCAACTACTTTTAATCTTAGTCTTGAAAAGAAACACAGTTTTAACGTAACTAATTTTTCGAATTTGATGGATGCAAATCTTCGGGGGTCCATCAATGGATGCAATGAAAATGACCCTGTGGCTGCAGCTCAGCGTTAACATAGATTTAAACTAGTCATTACAAAAAATAGATAATTAATCACTTTGATAATTGATTACAACTTCATAAGCGAATGTACACATGTAAAGCATTGATAATATTTTAAACGTATTTTCGATGTACTTAATTTCTTAGACGAAATAAAATAGCCTAAACGAAATTCGAAAAAAAAATGTTTTGGAATAACAAGCTCGCTCTTGTAAACATGAATAAATATTTCTTAAATATATTTCCTCATATTTAATGTAAGCCGATTTCTTTTTCAAAACCATTTTAAACTTCTTTGTAAATTAAGTTCTTTAGCAAAGTTCGTCTCCTTTAAAGTAGTTACTACAATTTCAAAATAGTTTGTAGTCACTACATTTAAAAAAGTATTTGCAGGTGTAGTTAAATACATTTGTAACAAAGCAGCTGTAGTTGTAGGAAACTACAAAAATAATGTAGTCTTTTCGACCACTGGATTTGCCCGAAATTCAATTTTTTTTAAAAGTTTACTTCTCAATAAATATTCTAGAACACTTTTAGTTCTTATTCTAATTACAATAGAAATATTTTTTTTTTTTAAAAAACTCTTCCTTTTGCTAGCTTTTTTTTTGCTCAAAATGGTAAATTTCTACACGCAAGAAAATTTTTTTGAAGAGCACAATCTTTTTTGTATTCATTTATTTATTTCATTTGAGAAAATTACGTTGATTTTAGGAAGTTTTCTGCAGTGATATAACACATAAACTATTTGAAAAATATATTCTAATTAATATTTTCAAAATACCACTTCGTGAAGCTCATGAAAAATGCATACTAATTACTATAGAACATAACAATTTTCATAAAAAACTGTAGCAATTTTCTGAAAATTTATAAAATATGGTTTGAATTACTGTAAAGAATATAGAATATCGATTGCCTCCCCCCCCCATAACCCATCTAAAATATCGGTTTGCTTAACTGCTAAGAACAATGCCCTCACCACAGTTTTAGCTGCTCTTCTTCCAAATTCACCTAGTATTCTAAAAGAGGATTCTAAAAAAATCAAACAGGAAGTCCTTCTCTGACGTCGCAGCTGCACAGATCAGTGTAAATCATTCGTAGCCTCCGGAAAAATTGATAAATTCCTCTTATTGTATTGACATCTGCTAAAAATATAAAGAAACGCCGTCAGGTCAATAATCAAAAGTTTTAATTTAATATCTCAGTTTTAGCCTAATTTAGAAAATTGGGACTTCAATAAATATTTTCATTAACATCACAGCTAAAATAATAATAATAATACAAGTTGTATATTATATTTATATAAAAGTTATAGCGTTTTTTTTTCTTTTTTTGAAGAATAAGCTACAAATATGAATTTTACCGCTAAATATTAGTCCATTGTAAGACAATGTAAATCACATAACATATTCGTTGTTGGGATAGAGCGTTCGCTTTTAAAATGAGGAGAACCGGGAACGAATGTGCCCAATGGCTGGTTGATACGAATCCGCATCCGGCTTGCACCCACCACAGTGAAATATCCCATTTGCCGTCAGGTTGACCATGGGAGGTTCTCGTGGCCTTTCTCTCCATGTAACGCAAATGCGGGTTAGCTGATTGTGGGGAATTAATTTCTCATGTCAACACGTAGAAAAATTTCGTTAGACCATTCTTCAAAAAAGCACTCAACGAAGGCAAAATTTCTCCCAATACTTGATCCCTTTGTCTTCTGGATTGAGTTCAAAATTACAAGGCTACAGAGTTCAACTCGAGTTAAGTGGCAAGCCCGAAAATTTAGTCTGATGTTCAAGGACGGTTATAAAATAAAATAAGTTATTCGTTAATTTGTATGTTGAAAAAAGTTTTGTATTAATAAATTTTTACTATATTTTCCCCTAGAAACAAGTTCATTTTTTTCTGAACGCGAGTACATTATAAGATATTATTAGTGCATTCTAATCCAAAATAAGTTCTTGTCAGCCCATTCGAAAAAAAAATTATGGCACGGCAAAAATAAGTTATAAATAATTTTTGTCCTAGAAACCTTAAATTTGAATTTCGCCTTTAAAGTTAGCCTTTATTAGTAAGTAGTTATACTTCTAGATATTTTCCCAGAATCAAAATCGCCGCTCATTGTAAAGATTCGTTTGGTCATTTACATAAATATAGAACGCTTTCTAAATTAGGTTTTATATATTTTATGATCTAGAAATCTGACGTTCCAGATCACAATCGCCCAAAAAACATTCAAAAATTTCCAAATTACCTTTGAAAAATGGCCAAAATAGGCTTTAAATGATTTTTGACATAGAAACCGCAATATTGATTTTGGCCTCAAAATATTACTTTGCAGTAAAAATTTTGTTACCTCAAGGATCCCACCACAAAAAAAAAATTGCTTACCCAATTTTTGACTACGAAACAAAAGTTTGACAGTTTTGACTAAACTTTTTAAAAATCTAAGATTTTTAGAACAAAATTTTAAATTTTACAACTCACAGTTAGCCATATATGAGGATAGGGTTCGCTTATTTTCGCGCACCAAACTTTTTAATTAGTCAACTTGCTGAAAAGTTTTATTATTTTTTTTTTAAGTCACGATGTCCAAGTGGCTAAGTCACTGAGATACTGGTCATTGGAAAGAAATAAAGAATGGAGGTACAAACCCGGTTGTCAAGTCGAAGCTCTCCAATTTCGAATGGACCGACTTGACAGGGAAGTAAAGGGGGCCGGTGCTTCATGCTGATGGTCTCGTAAGTGTGGATCATTTATATCAGGGATCCTTCTGGGTCACATTTGCTAAATACTTTCTTTATACCTGTTTAAAACTGTGTTTTTTTAGCCAAAACAGTTTGTTAATGACTAAACAAGTTTTTGAACTAAATTTACGAATTTCGTTACGAACTCTTAGCTTATTGTGGGGAATTAATATCTCATGTCAACACAACTAAAATTTTCGTTAGTTCACCCATAAAAAATGGGAAAAGAGCCACAACAGAAACAGGTTTCAACTGATTTTTGTCCGAAGAACCAAAAGTTTAAATGTTAATCAGCCGAAATATAGTTATGGTCCGGTTGTGTTTCTAGCTAAATTATGATGTTAAACACCTTATGCTATTCCACCAAATTTAAGATTATTGTAGGAAATCGTTAATCTTCCAAACAATTTTTTGCCAAAACGAATTTGGGCTAAAATGTAAAGTGGCATATATAAAATTAAATTTTGCTTTGAAACGTTGCCCATTTTAGAAAATCGTTAGCTCACACCAAAACTTTTAACTAACTTATCGCTAAAACAAAATTAATGACCAAAATACGTTTTCGATAATTTTTAGTCTAATTTAGAAAGTCATTAGCCCAACAAAAAAGACTTATGACTGAAATGAGTTCTTGAACCAGAAGTTGTAATTTTGCATTTAGAAAATCATGAATTAATTACAAATTTTCGTAAGCGCGTTCGTCTGAAAGAGTTGCGTTAAATAGTTGAAATTTTTTGAAGGTGTTCATCAATGATATTGTTTTTTACAACAAGTTCATTACAAATTAGATATAAGAAAGTAACTAGGCTGAAAAAACAAAGATATTGAAAGGAGTATGAGTTCTCTTCGCGTGTCGTTTGTGGTGCAAGCTGACCACCTGCGGGTTTACTCATCTAAATTTTTTTTCACGACCGCTGAGAAATTAGTGGGAAGCTTTATCTGATTTCTGATCAAATAACGAGTTTGAATTTAAGTTCAAAATTTTAGTCTAATTTTGGAACTCGTTTGTCCAAAACAATATTTTCGTTATCCCATCCTCCAAAAAAAAAAAGTTACGTCTTAAAAAGGTTTTAGCAAATTTCTTTGAAAAAAAAAGTCGAATTTTGCCTTCAAGCGTTAACTTATTGGAGGATGTCGTAAACCCCTTATATTTTAACCAATATGTGAATTTTTCCTTCTTAATTTGTGTTTTAGCTTTAAGCTTAATGAATGAACTTTCATGTTGAAAAATCGACTCCAAGATTTGGAGGCCATTAGTATTATTAAGTAGATTTTGGATGACCTGTATAATCTGATGAGTGGAATTATAATTCTTAAATGCTATTATTGTGTTGAAATGCTTTCTGACCATATTGTTGTTTGGCTTGCGATTTGTTGTTTTATGGCCTGAGCAATGGCTTCTTTTAATCCCATTGCCTGGAATATAATGTCGTAGGAATTCAATTGTGTGGTCGATGTGATTATGCCATCTTCATATTGTACAATTGCAGCACTCTTCTTGGATCCATCTGTAAATATATTTATTTATCTTGTTAATCGGACTTGTTTAATGAATATAAAATTTTCGTAGTTGGAACCATCAAAGATCATCAAGGATTGTTGGTTCATGAGAGTTAACCCTCTCTTGATGGTTAACCATCATAGTATTAAAGTAGAATATTTTCCATCATGGAATGACGGAAGTTTGCTGGTATATCAAAAACCAATGTTGGATGATGGTGAACATCAAATGATGTTGAACCATCATGAATCGCAGTGAGACCAGCAAAATGTTTTGATTGGAATATCAAGAATTTTGACTTGTGTATGAATAAGTTTTTGAAGGTCAGACTCCTTAATTTTTACAAATATTCATCTCTAAACATTTGGCGAAAGAAACAGGTTTAAATTTAGAGTTCTAGCAACCCTATATAGTTATAGCAACCCTTAAAGATTATACCACCACGTGTAGCCAATATTACCAACCTAGTGTAGTTAATATTGCAATAAAAGAAATAACTTTCCATTATTCGAAGTTTGCCAAAAAAATGCAACGGCATAATAAACATCTTTATTACTTCTATTCGAACTTTAAAAAAAATTAAATCCCGCAGCGGACTGATCGTTAAGACACGGCTGCCAGCAGATCACTGAAGTCAAACTTTACTGGTTGCCGTCAGTGTGCGGGTGGGTGACCACTTGGATTAGTCTGCGTAGAGATCGAAGGGTGTGCGGTATTTTCACTCGTTAAACTGTTCTACCCTAAAGTGCTCGAATTCGCGTGCAGGTCGTCGGGTTACCGAAGCGGTTTGGGATTAAAAGTTTATCAATAACTCATTGTTAAATATAGAAATTATTCTTAAATTTAAATATATTCCACGTACCTCCCGATGAATGTTTTAGTTAAAAGAAATTATACGCAGCATAAAATTCATTCTATATTTCAAAGTTAGTAGTTATCTTGATATCCAAAATATTCTGCTAAATTACCCAAGTCAAAGGTTTTGATGGTTTTCCATTGATGGACCAACATAATCTTAATGGCAACCATCAATTTCACCGTAAAACCATTATAATTTTGATGGTAGCCAAAATAAATAGCCATCACCCCAATTTAGGAATAATTGGAATGATTTTTTATGGTTCAACATAAGAATAGCAACTTGTTTTAATGGTTTTTTCTTGTTAAAATGAGTGTTACGTCAAGTGTAGGAACGAACATCCCAATGTAGGAATTCGAACCGATTTATGATGGTCCAACATAAGAAATGTTTTGATGGTATATTCCTGAGAACCAACAAGAATTCACATTAGACCATCATGGAACCATCATTGATTGTTGGAGAATTCTCTTGATGGTTATAGTATTAAAGCAGCCATCATGGAATAAATGGAAGTTTGATGGCATATGGAGAACCATGAACGCATAATAGAAAATGATGGATGATGATGACCATCAAATGATATTAGACAATCATGAATCTCACTGGGAAAAAAAAACCCATCAAAATGCTTTGATGGGGCCATCAAAAATTTTGACATGGGTCGACTGTCATGATTTTTTGACTTTCAGCTTTTTGCCCAGTTATTCCCGAATTTTGTGCACGTTCAGAAGATCTACTCAAGTAAACAAGGATTTTAAAATAATCTGTCCAAATCGGAGAGTAGGGAAAAATAGATTTTCAAGCACAGCATCTTTTTATTTTAATTAAATAATGAAAATCTGATACACCATCTAACTTTAATGGTGATCATTTCAACTTCATGTACTTATTTATTATTTTCATTCAATCCAGCAACAAATCATGAAGGTTGAATTTCGTAGTTTCACAACTATCGTTTTTTATAATGATTGGTTACTATCAATACAGTAGTCATAGAGCCACGATGGCTCAGGGGATAAAGCGTTCGTCTTCCATTGAGGTGAATCGGGTTCGAATCCCAACGAATGATACGAATTCCGCATCCGGCTTTAACCGACCACAGTGCTGACGTAAAATATCCTCAGTGGTAGACGAATCATGGGCAGTCGGGATAACCCTGGAAGGTTTTCGTGATTTTCCTCTCCATGCAACGCAAATGCGTTTTAGTTCCATCAAAAAAGTGCTCGACGAAGGTAAATTATTCCCAATACTTGGTCCAGGAGTTCCCTTGTCTTCTGGATTGGATTCGAAATCACAAGGCTACGGAATTGAACATTAGTAGTAGTAAATCCAAAAAAAAAAAAATCGGCTGTTCAACGTTGATTTTAAAATAAAGTAAAATAGAGCTATCATATCATGGAATTTTTGAATGGCTAAATGGGGGATCATTTCGAAATTTACAATCTTTTCTTTCTTTTTCTTTTTTTTTCTCCTTAATATATTAAAATTCTACTTTAATATTATTTGACTGAGAAATTCTTAAACTGTATTAAAAATCTTAATCAAATTTGATTGCTATTACGAAAAAATACTGGCTAACTGATGCTGTTTATTCTTTTTATGATGCTACATTTCTATAAAAAGTTACTATAGATTGATATTAGTCTATTAGGAATTGTTTAATGTTCTATTAATTAAATTGTGCTAAAAAATGTAAAGACTTTATTTTCTAAATAAAATAACTATGAAATGAACAATAGAATATTATAGTATACTATAAGGATCACAATTTCTAGATTGCAGCTACCCCCCAGATTTTAAGAGTAAAAAATCCGTATATCTAAAAAAAATCCACGTTTTTTCCGAGAAAGTACGTTTTTGTATTTGATTTCGTAAATTAATTAGTAGTTAACTCTAATTAATTAGCATATTTGTTGTCACCCATTAATATTACAACTCATAATGGGTAACTTCATGTGATGTAACCATTAAGATTGACACTTTTTTGTGAAAATCAAATCATTCGAACGAAAATTATTAAGGGTGATATAGTTTCCCACTGTACTGTTTAAATTTTTCATAAGTAATTGTGAACAAAATTCTATTTATTGTAATGTATTAATATAGAATTTTTGTAACTAGTTTGAAAGAAAAATATTTTCTGAAAATACAGAAATTCTCTAGTGACAGGAGGATATGGTTATAATATAAAAAAATGTATATGATAGCCCTCCTGTTTTAATTCTTAGTACCCGTTTAGTTGTAAAAAAAATAATAACTTTTGATCTGTGGTCAGAAGTAACTAAACTATTGTATATTGCTGCAGTTTGTAGCGATTCCTGGCAACTATTTTTAATGCTAAGTAAATTAAAAATTTCTTATGGCTATTTGAAAGGCAAGACCATGATATTTCCCAATTTGTTTTTAATGTTCTAAAGAAATGAATACTTAATTCAAAAAATATTTTTTGCTATGAAAAATAATAAAGGAAATAAAATTAATGCATTTTAAAGTAATATAGTTGATATTGTAACAAAAAGTTTGCACATTTGTAGGTGTTAGAAGAAGTCCTATGAGTTCCTATTATTTGTATGATTGTGTTCTGCAGTGGTCTACGCAGTGCCAAAAACTCCTTCATTCCGGACATCTGTGACCACGTCTTCTCAACTCTCAGATATTTTAATAACAAAAGCTCAAAAATATTTTTTTAAAAAAAGCTCAAAAAAATCAAAAATATTTAGTATTGCAAAACTCATTACTTACCATATTTGTTTGTGTAAAGAATTATATCTAGTTAGAGAAAATTATCTCTTTTGATGAATTGATTTGGTATCAAAATCAATTAAGTGAGAGATTGTATTTAACCCCTTAATAGTTGCATCATTTTGAAGAAAACAGTCATAAAAGTGGCTGTTTTTTATTCAAAAAAATTATACAAAACTAAGTGTTTATACAATATCTGTAAACATTTTTAATTTTTTGTTAATTTTAAGCTTAAATGTTTGATGATTGTGGCCGACTTCTACTTTATTAGCACTAATTAAATAGCGAAGTTGAAGTCACTCTTTAAGATTGAAATTCTTAATGGAAAACCAATGAGATTTATATTTCGCCAAAATCCGATCATTAGAGCAAAAGTTCTTCAGAGTGTATTTTTGCGCACGGTACACATATCTATTGATGTTGTTCATATGCAAAGGTGTACAAATTGATAAATTTATTGCTACATTTTTTAGCGCAGCCATAGTGTTACGTTAGTTATTTATTGTTAGTTCCCCAAACCTCAAAAAGTTTTAAACTTCATTTATATGTAGGAGAAATCACATGATCTAATCACATTTATAAATTGAATTTTTTAAATACTTTTTGAGAAATATCAAAAAATATATGAGTATCGAAGTGTTTCCATTATTTTGTCCGACCCCTGTACTTAATCTAATGTATTAATACAAAATATTTGCTACTGTTAAAAAAGAAATATATTTTCAGAAAATATAGAAATTCTGTTGTAACTGGGGGATATGTTTATAATGTAGAAATTGATGACTTTCCTGTTTCAATGCTCAGTACCCGTTCAGTTGTAAAAAAAAAAAAAAAAATAAGTAGTAGATTTTGAAAAATCGCGATTTGATGAATATAATTCAAATAACATAAATGACATTTCTGAACACAATTTCTATTTAAAAGGCAAAACCGTGATGGTTCCAAGTTTATTTTTAACATTAAATTTAAAAAAACAAATTTTTCAATACTTAATATAGTTAAAATATTTTGCAATAAAAAATAGTAGTTGGAATAAAACAAATGTTTTTTTAAAGTAACATGTTTAATATTGCAACAAAGTGTTTGCACATTTCTAGGTTTTAGAAGAAGTCCGATGAATTCTTATTATTTGTATGATTGTGTGCCAAAAACTCCTTGTGCCAAAAACTCCTTGATTCCGGACAGCTCAGTTCCGGATATGTGACTTCAAAAATCTTTCGGTTCGTCTTTTTAACTCTCAGATATTTTGATAAAAAAAGAATGAAAATATTGTAATATTCATCATTTTAAAACTCTAAAGTTCTCATAATTATTGGTGCAAAAAGTTATATTGAGTTGCATTGAAAAATTATCTTTTAGATAAATTGATTCGACATTAAGTGAAATATTATATTTAAGATTAGTGGTCGGAAGAACTACATTATTTTTGTAGTTTATTACAACTACTTTGTTACAGCTAACTGCAACTGTAACTACAACTTTTAAATGTAGTGTCTACAAACTACTGTTCAAAATGGTTTTGAATAACACATTAAATAAGAGGGAATAATTAAGAGATGTTTATAAGAGTGAATTTCTTTTTCCAAAATATTTTATTTTTCGAATTTAACCTCTATACCTATTTCGATAGTGAATATTTAATTTCAGAAATGCGAAAATATCAAATAATTGCATCTGTTTAATGCTCTTATATTTCTTCTTAGAAAATTACGTGCTGAGTTCTTTGAAATAACATCAATGTGTGCATTTGTATGCGTTACCAAAGTGATTAATTGTCTATTTTAATTGCTAGTTAGACGTGACTCGGCCACAGGCAGTCATTTTCATGGCATCCACTGATTTGTACCCATCAAATTCGATCATTCTTTTCTCAACTAGCGTAAAATGTAGCTGGCTATAAACTACTGTTTGTTTTTATCTCCATAAACTACTTTTAAAAAAATGTACACTACAAACTATAAAAAAAGTAGCGCACTACAGTAGTTTCATTACTTGTAACGCGTTACTTCTAACCGCTGTTTAAGATAATTCTTTTATCTAAAACGTAAATATAATCTCTTATTAATGTTTTTAAATTGTGTGAATAGTTTATATGCATTTTTTACACTATCTAAGACCATATTAGTATTTTTTTTTAAATAATTAATTAATATAATTAAATAATTTTCATGTGGATCTCGAAAGCACTGAAGTATCCCAAAGCTTCATCACCTCAGAATTTCCATCTTCCTCTTATTCATTAAATTTAGGAATTAATTCAGAATTTCACGATTAATGTTTCTAACTGAGGGACCGTTCACCAATTGCGTAAATATTTTCTAAACGTATTTTGTTCTTTATTACTTTTTATGAATTATGGTATTATTACTTTAAAGTTTTCAGTACTCTTAAGTTGTTTTATGAGAACTCAATAATAGTTCGAGACAATATCTTAAAAAAGTTTGAAGTGAGGGATTTTTATTATTTTAAAGGCAGCAAAAAATCCCAGATTTGTCATTCCAAAAAACTTTAATTAATCTCTTAATTGGTTTTATTTGAATTGAAATCAAATTCTACAATTGAAATCAAAAAATTCAATTAAGTCATATTTGCTAAATATTTGGAATGTAGGGACCATGTAATCATTTACTTCTGACAAAAATGTTTAGCTTCCAAACGCTGTCTTATAGGTCTCGCCTAAAAGTTTCTCCCCTACCTGAATGATTGATGGAGTGGGCGGAGGGGTTCTATTGAAAAACCGCACCTGTTCCCGTTGATCATTACTCGCCAAATCTTTATGATGCCAACGACGATAAAGGGTCTCAAATGGAAAACTGATTTACCTCGATTTTGAGAGCCATAGTTGATTAATTCTTCCTTTAGTGGGAGAGTGAAACTTGTTGAATTTTTCGGATGCGCAAGGGATTTTTAGGGATTTGAGTTAAAACATTACACGACATTTCCGAGTGTTTTTGTCATGGGTACCGTTCAAATGACATGGGGGGGGGGATTCCGATGCTAACTTTTTGAAGATTATCTATACATATCGTGCGTCTTCGTACATTTTTTATACTTAAATTTAAAGGGCATACTGCATTGCATTATCCGATTGAAAATGCTGGGAAAATCAAACTGTAGCATTTGCTTTTTTATTTATTTTCTTTTGCAACCTCAAAATGATAGTAAAAAAAATCAGTAAACCACAATGATAGTTATTTATGGAATTCAAGTGAAGATGCTACCGTTCATAAAAGGTGCTTTATGAATAGTAACATAAAACTCCTAAACATTAAAAGACTCGATTAAAAAAATTTTTTTTCAAAATAATAAAAAAAAGATTTAAAAAAAAAAGGTATTTGTGGCACTTCAGTTTTATAAAGCAATGCTTTCAATTTTTTTTTTAAAGAATGCTTTCGTTGCTGTTGATTCATTTGTCGTCGTCGTAAAATGTAGGCGAAAAATTACAAAGGTAGCATATTAATAATCTTCTGACGTAGATTCGAGACTGGTGTCCGCTTAAAAAAAAATTTCTGATGCTCTAATTATAAGCAAATATATATTTAGGTATTTTTTAATTATAAAAAACACTCGAATAGTTACTAAAAATTCGTTTAGATTATCAGGAAATAACTTGTACATTTTTTTTAAAAGCGTTATTCGAAAGTTTTTTTTATTTTTTCTAAAATTGTATCAATAATTCTTACTCAAAAGTACATCAATAATTAATTTTGTAATTTCAATAATGAATAATTGTTTTTCTAAATTTAAATCTAAATATGTGCACATTTGAAGATTGTTTGGAAGTGTCATGTTTAGAAAATTTTAATTTTATCGCAGGAAAAACAACGGTGTTTCATGTTGTATTTCGTAATCATAAATNAATGATGGGCGAGACACTTTTAGATTTTGACATTTTTATTAATTTCTCAAGAAATACTAAGATTATTTTATAACTTTAGAAATACTTAGGTCATTCGTAGAGTTTAATTTAGCAATAAAAATTTAGTCGTCCAAGGGCCACATTTAATTGTCATTAAATTTAATATGGCAGACAAATTTTAAAAAAAATTGAACTTTACAATTGTATATTTTTTTTTAGTATACATGAAAATTTAACAAAATAATATTAAAAGAATTAGTAGTATAATATCAATAGAATTATCCTTCAAGTAACGCAAACTCAGTTCTTAAAGACCTTTCACAAAAAAATTAGTTCTGAAATTAAGGGCTTCCATGATTAAATAGCAATCGCATGGTATATCTTTTCCCTAATCTACATGATGATTAGTTTGGAGTGGAGACGTGATTTTCATTACTTTTCAAAGAATGCATTAAATTCTTAATCACCTGTTTAATATATAATAAATATATAAAAATGTTAAATGGATGAAAATGTTAAATGTATAAAAACATTTCTAAAATTATTCCGCTCATGCATAGTCTGAAAAAACTACTTTAAAACCCCATATCTAGAGAAATTTTTAACAATTTTTTATATAAACTTCAAAATAGCAATTTCAATAGTGATTGAAAATGGTTCCGAAAATTTCGTTGATTATCTGTGCCCAAAAAGTTACAAGAAAAAAATTACTATTTTATTAAAATTTTAAGTATGGAGGGGTTTGCAAATAACAACCAAAGTCATCAATGCAAATTAAAATCTTTTATTTCATCTATCCATCATCAATCTTTTTTCAATCTTTCATTCAAATTAATTGCTTTATTTTTTGGCATAGGGTGTTCAAAAATACTTGTTTTCGTTTGTAATTCATTGCTGTTCTTTGAAACATTTTTTTTTAAGTATGAGAAATTTCATGACCTAAACACGACTAAAGTATTTCTTGAGAATTAATTCTATTTGGATTTAAACTACTTTCTTTTAATTCTGCTATTCAAACTTTTTTCAATGTCTCCTACCACATAAATTATTGGTCCAGTTTTTATTAGATTTTTCCATGATTCAATGCTATTTTGTGGCATCTAATGAAAACTAAAAGTTCAACTTTACATTTAAAAGAATTTTAAAAATGTAGTTTGCAGGCGTTGTTTATTGGGATATTCTATGTGTAAAAAAAGTTTTCTGTACTTTTTTTTTCTTTTTGTATAAAATATAATTTCATTTAAATTTAAAAAATTTTTTGGATTGAGCAAATTGATTTACATTCCTTCATTTCGTATGACAAAAACCAACTAACTACATTTAATTTATTTTAGTAAAAGGTTTTTTTTGAAAGCTAATAAATTGTCGAAAAATTTATTTGCGAAAAAGAACAACTAAGTTTCAAAAAGAAAAGCTTCAAGATCAAGATTTTTGAAAAAGTAAGAAAAAAACTTTGGATTTGGGAAAAAAGGAGAGTTAATTATAAAATCGCTTTAACAATGTTGTGCTTAATAATAATAAATAAAATTGCCGTGAAAATATTTTGTTAATACCATTAAAGACTATTGAATGATTTCTCAGTTCTGTACTGAACATGAATTTAATTTGGTTCTTTAGTTAGCAAGTCTGTATCACGGCTTGAAAATCAATACATAGAAATAGTTTCAATCATTATCCCATAAAATCTTGAGAAAAATAATTATTTTTTCTAATTATGTTTTTACGGTGCAGTTACTATATTATGTTAAATTCTTATATGTGTTGCATTTTCAAACCTCATTCATACAGACGATAAATTTTATGGTTTAAAATTATTAATCATAATAATAACATTATGATCGATTTCATTAAATTTAATTGACGTAATAATTGTACTCAATGAAAAATTAGATTTGAACTACAATTAAAAAAATTCTTAAAGACTTCAAATATTTCTTTAATGCGATTGTTAATAACGACTTCCAACGCTTAGAAAAAAATGTTCTGATAATTGAAATTTTATTTAATTTTATAGTTTATTTAAAATTGCAGAAACACTACATAAATCTATTTCAATTCGCAAGACAAGATAAGCTATTCATGAAATGGCGGTAAGTCAAGGTCAAGCTTCTTTCATTCTTAGAAAATTTTCCCTCTGATAGCTAAGACTTTTCCCTCTCATGACTAAGACTTCCATCTGACTCTTGCGGAGAGGAAAAATCCTTCTTCATACCAGGAAAAATAGTAACCTTCTTATAAGAAAAGCGCCAAGAGAATATAGCTATATCATGCTAAGAGAGTATTAAGCCAAGTCCGTTCTAGGGGGGCTTTTTAACGCACCTGAAAGCAATTATCCTTATCTTGACAGCTGAAGTTTGGGCGAGGTCTACAATGAACCCTTCCAAACTCATTATATTTACATTTCAAAATTATTTTTAAAAAAATTTAATCATTTCATTAACACTAGATTGCCCAAGGAAGTCATTTTGACCGCTTTTTAGTAGAAAAACGATGATGCATATAATGACACAATTTCTCAGAATTTTGTGACTTTTTATACAATATATAACTTTTTATTATTGTTAATATTTACTAATAACTTGTTATATAACTGTAAATAATATTCAAAAATATTAAGAATTATTTTTAAACAAATTTTTTTACACATTAGTTATTCATTCGCAATGCAGTCATTTCGACTGCTTTTGGGCACTATAGGTATATACTAAGTTTGTCTTTCTAGTATTAAAGAAATACTGAACCAAATAACAAAAATAACATTTTTAGGGTCTTACACTAATTTACATAGGTGATATGAATTTTTTTGAGTTTTCTAAGTTTGCTTAATCTTTTACATATGTTTATAATTTCGGTATGATCAATAATTTAATCCTGTTAATGTTTTGCTAAATATGCTTTTATAAAAAAACTTTTATTTAAATCTAAAAATACACTCGATAGCATTTTTAAATAATAGTTAAATTACAATTTTGAATTAATTATTTTGCATAATTAAATAAAGTAATTATTAATTTACAAACAAATTGAGCCACTTAACATTGAATATTTTAAAAAATGTGAATAAATTGTTTTTGTGGTGGCTAATACAATCAAAAAACGAGTTCATCGTCAGCAACTATTTATTTTATCACGATCATGTAAAGTATTTGGAAATTATTTTGCATTTTGTTAATGTTTTTGAGGAACTTTCAACAATAGGAAGACGAAATTTTGTTTATTAATGTGCATATCCTATTTACAGTGTTCGACGTCACAAACTGGCTTTTGATTAAACACGCCAAAAATCTGTCGAAAAGTTTCAAGAATTATCGAAAGCTGGCAAAAGCATGGAGCAAGTTTCTTTGTTAACATTGGAGACATTTTATTTGACATTAAATCATGCACAATACTTGCATTATATACTACTATAATTAACATTTATATTATATATCATTTATTAAAAATACAGCTAAAATCATTAAATTATTAATTGGGATTTCTAAAAACATGGTACTCTTAACATATTATAAGTAATAACTATGAGTTGTTAATTATTGTCAATCTAAATATTGATTTTGATTATTTTATGCCCCAATTTAGACAGATTTTTTAGATTAAGTAAAACTAAAGTGGTCGCCAATAATTGTCTGATCTAAACTTATTAAAAAAAATTTCTTGATTCCTAATGTTTGTTATTACTATTTATGTGCTGATTAGCAGGTTGTGTCTAATCATGCGAATAAGGCTTTGAGGGATATTCAGGCAGCCAAAGAAAACTTTTCTCTCTAAAAAAGTTCCTGCAAAATTTTTTATTATTAAAAAATGTGTCACTTTGCAAATTTTTCCTTGTTAAAAAACATTAAATGTCAATTTGCGTATGTATTAGTTTGATTCCTTTAAGTTTATGAATGGGATCTTTTGATAAACTATTACTGCTTAAATATATAGTCGGACCTCTATTTAATGAAGTCTCTAAATCCAGATAAAAAAAGTTCGTTATATGGAAAATTCGTTAAATAGAAAATCACCTTTTAAAATACTTAAACAACACGAGACAGGTTTTAAATTCATGAACAATAGATATAATTAAAACAGCAATTGATACACCTTTCTTTTGTAAACTAGCATCTACTATTTATTTTATAAATCTTAGCCATAAGAGAAATCTACATAAAACGCAAGAAAATATCAAAGCATAATCAAGTGTTACACTATCATGTTACATATATTTTCAACTAAAAAGAGCTTTATTTATGTATAAAATTATAGTTGCATTTATTATAAAAGTAATTTTAAACATACATTACCACATGCGTTCTTAAGTTTAATTTCTACTGATAAAATCTGTTTTGTAGCTATTATTTCTTATATTGAGGGATCTTATAATATCATTTGTGCTTTCAATAAACGCTCAAAAATGTAATTATAAGCTGAGAACTTATTATTTAATTTTCAAGTGTTTGTTTTACCAACCATTTTGAAAATTCTGTTGCCCAACTTTTTAAACAAAAATCGTATAAATGGCTTATAAAGTATATGTAAATCTTATATAGTATGAAAAATTAGAGCAATACTTAACTGGGAGCAGTCGTAGCTTAAGGGATGCTTGCGTCCTAAAGGACGTGATCCAAGATCAGATCCCAGCAATTGTTGGTCCCTACAAATTCTGTTCCCAGCTCGCACCAGCTATAGTACTGGTGTGAAATATCTACAGTGTTTGATTATAATCTTTTCGCCGCCCACCTAACTGTTTTCCAGGAAGGTCAGTTTGTTCCAATACTTTATTCCCTTGCCCCATGGGTTCGAAACTGCTAGACATCGGAGTTGGATTATGATTATGTTGTATCATAAAAAAAAATAACTTCACCGACTCCAATGTGTATCATCATATCTTACTGAACTTTAAAAGTTTAGAGTTGTAGAATACCAAAATGGTGGCAGTTATTTTTACATCTAGTGTCTCCAGAGGACATTTTTGGCGTTTCACTATTTTTAGAAACTATCAAATCTTTGTGTAGCAAAACACTTTAGTACCAAGAGTTATGTATAGTGGTTCACTTTGGTATAAAGTAGTTGCCACAATTTTCGGTATTGAGATAATTATAATTGTTCCTCAACCAAAATCAAAATTTTTGATGGTTTTCCATTTTGGAACAACATAATCTTGTTTGCCCGGTATGCCCTACATCAATTTTTTCTTAAGGTCAAGTGTCACTGCCGCGTATGCATTTAACCGGAGTCCCGTATCAATATATTTCTTTTCATAAAGAATACATCAATATATTATAAAGAAATATATTGATGTATATTTCATAATACATCAATATATTTCTTTTAAATAAAGGGAGCTTCTTTTTTCTAAATAAATAAATGTGCAGGCACAAGCTTTTATTATTACTTATTTCGAAGCTAGCATAAAATGAAGTAATCCAAACCAGATATGTCCCGCAGTGGACTGATCGTTAAGACGCGGTTCCCAACAGATCACCGAAGTCAAGCATCACTGGCTGCGGTCAGTGTGCGGGTGGGTGACCACTTGGATCAGCCTGCGTAGGGACCGAGGGTGTGCGGTATGGGTCCTCGTTAAACTGTTCTACCTTAAAATGCTCGACTCCGCGTGCAGGTCGTCGGGCTACCGAAGCGGGGGTGCCGTAGAGGATCAAAATTGTGATGGCATGTCTTCGGATCATCCTCAGGGATGTTTCCCAGACCGTCGCCAATAGCCCATTGTGCACCGACGTAAATGAACAACAGCAACATTTAACCGGAACTCCGAACACTGATGCTTCCTCTAATCTATCCTCAGCAGATATTAAAATATGGAATAAATATAAGAATATCAACAAATAAATTAATATCAAATCGGATATAACAAATATTTCGGACATTCACCAAAACGATTGACATTCCCCGATGAAAGTCGACATTCTCTTGATTTGATACGTATACACCTTGAAATTGCGGTAATGTGAATTTCATAAATGCTAACTGTACATATTTTTGTACTTCTGATTACTAATAACTGGCTTTGGAAGGTTGGCACCTCTGTATCCTAGAAAAATAATTGATTTAAGCTGTGTTGAACTCTGAAAATAAGTAAACAGAAGTGTAAGTAACTTACGCCATACCGCGGAAGAAAATGTTCTTTTCAAATTCATTTTTACCTTCATTACTAGTTTAGAATTTAAAGTGTAGAAAAGATGAGTTCAGACAAACCTAGAGTAAGCCGTGGAATACTGAAAAGAAAATTTTTGAAATACACAAATGAAAATGAATTATGAGAAGATAACTTAGGCAACTTCTCTTCGAAAACTGCATTTTGCAGCCACTGAAGCTTCATGACTTAGTCTAGGTTTGCTTTTAAATTAGTAATGAAGGAAATTTGAGAGGAAAATTTTCTTAAGCGGTATGACATTCTCTTAAAAACCCAATAAAATCCCCTATATTTACCCTTTAAAATTATCCTCTTCCAAAAAAAATTCATTGGAATAAAAGGAAATAAAAAAAGAAAATATTAATGTGAAAATAAGAGATAAATTTATTATATTTCTACTAACAACTCGTAAATATTAAAAGCTAGCAAAATTGTAGCATTTTTTGCTAACGTGTAATAATAATGCGTCCTTATTTTTCATTATTTTATACGATAAATAATCATAGAATATTTTTAATTTTTATAAAAATTATTATAAAGAATAATAAAATAAATATAAAATCCTACGTAATATGCAAATTTTTTTTTTAAATTACCCATACCTTTAGCCATGAAGTTAGAAATCAGGAGTATAAAAATAATAACAATGAAACATTTTCATTAAATTCACAATGTTTCTGTGATAAATAAAAGCGGGAAATCGAAATATAATAGAAAATATATATTTAATATCACTGAAATGTAACATCACTCATTCACAAAGAACGTAGCTGATAATAAAAAATAATTTCAGACAAGAAATCTCAGATTACCAGTCTTATATTTTCACTATAGAGATTGTTAAAACGCATACCATAATTATCTATAGTTCGTTTACTAGAAGTTGGCTCCGCCTTCATCACGTGGTATCAGACGATACTCTTAAGCTATTTTTGGGAGAAGGATGTGAACAATCTTGAACAAGGTTACCATTCTGTGACAAAAATATTTATTTCGCAATTTTTATGTGCATTTTTTAATATTAAATATTTCATAAATGTGATGATATTTCTGTGAATATTTTTCTCTCTTTTGAGTGAATATTTTGTCCTTTTTGAGACATTTTTCTGTAAAAATATATTTAATAAGCTAGAGCAACGAAAGGTATAATAGCTGAAAAAAGAATTCATTATTGTTTGCGGGCATTAAGGGTTGTCTCAACTTCAAGCGCGGGGTCGCTTCTCCTTTTACTACAGCACTGAAATTAACTCATCATTCGAGAAGCCAACTCCTGCTGAACGAACACTGTTTCAAGAATAAAATAAATTTTGAATCACTTCAGTAGCTGAGCTAGTAAAGGGATTAAAAAGGGCAAAGACATGATTTGAAGAGAATGTTGTGTTCAGCTCTTCCTATTTTGTTTTTTAGTATTTTATTTTAGTATTATAGTTCATCCAGTGCGCGTTCCAATTTTTTTCCATTCTTTTTCGTCCTATTTCGCTTTCCACTATTTTACTCTAGTATTGTAGCTCATCCAGCGTGTGTTCCAATTTTTTTCATCCTTTTTGGTTATATTTTGTTGCTTAGTATTCTATTCTAGTTTTATAATTCATCCAGTGTGTGTTCCAAATTTTTTCTATTTTGTTTTCATCCAAGTGTATGTTCCAGCTTTTTTTTTCAGCCTGTGTACTTTCCATTATATTTTTTTCCTTTAATCTATGTGTTCAAATTAGTCTCTTCCAATGTGTGTCCCATTTTTTTTAATCTGTGTATTCTTAGTGTGTTTTGCATTTTCCAAGTTTTTCTGCAGCTTTTTCAGAAGGTTTTTTTTTATCTGCTTTTAATTCCAATGTGTTTTTTAATATGTGCTCAAATTTTTATTTTCCAATGTGCTTTGTTTTAATATATAATAGATGCTCCAAATTTTTTTTCCTAATACGTGTTCTAATTTTTATTAATCCAATATATATTCCAATCTTTATTTTTCAATGTATGTTCGAACTTATATTTTACATTGTGCATTCAGTGTTTTTTCTTCTAAATTTCGTTTTTGATTTCTCCAATTTTTTGCACTATGTTTTCCAGTTTTATTCATTGTGCTCCATCTTTCAATATTTTCTTTTATTAATATGTATATCCTGCTTATTTTTAATGCATGTGCTGTTTTTTATGTACAATTTGTTTTGTTTTTATTTTTATTTTCTGCTCTGTTGTTATATCCAATTTTTGAGCTGTTTTCATTTCCAATGTTTTTCTGTTTTAATTTCTGAAGTGTTCTGTTTTTACTTCCAATGTGCTTTTATTTGTATTGTTAAATGAAAATGTATAGTTTTTCCAATGAGTGTTTTTTTCAGTTGATGTACCATTTTACGAATGTTTTCTAGTTTTTCTGATTGGTAACATTTCCGTTCAAGTGCACCTGATCAAATCCATTCATGTTCATCGCCCTACTTCATTTTCCGTATCTTCATTTTTTTACTGTTGAATTTCATATTTCGCGTGAGTTTCATCATTTTTATTTTTTGTTTGTTTTTTTAATATTTAGTTTAACTATTTCCGTTTTTATCATTCTGTCATGCCATCTAATTTTTTGTAAATTTTTATTTCCTTGTTCTTAGTTTTTTATTATTAATTTATATAATTATATTTTATGTTATTAATTTTATTTTTATAATTTTTTTTCTCATTTTTTTCTTTAGTGATTGCTAGATTTTTTTGAAAAAAAAATTTTTTTCTTCTTAAGTTCATTTTTTTCTCGTTTTTATCTGATTTGTTTCACTGCTTCTCATTCTTTTTTTTAGCTCTTCGTCAAAAGTTTCATCAATAGTTTGTGTGAGTTTAGTGATTTTTCTGCCGTTTTTATTATGCTATGTTTCAGTTGTCTCTAATATCTTTAACTTTTTTTTCCAATTTTAATTTTTTTACCTATGAACTGTAAAAGTTTTGATACTAACCTTGCCTCTAATGTATTATAAACCAATCTAATTTAGCTTTGCAGGATATATTTCTGGTCAATACTCCGACAGACAGGGAATAACCTGGTAAAATGGGATCTGTTTTGTTGCTTGGAATCTGCTTTACTGAGATTATTTTCAGAAGGATCAGATTTTCTTTGGCCTGCCTAATATAGACCTAACAACGCAAGGAAATTATTTTGGATGATTGCAGTTTTATTTGTAGGTAAAATTTAATTTTTTATTTGTTTTATCGACTGTTTAAAATCTTGCTATTAATTTCATTTATCACTGCACTTTTTGTTGCGTTAATATGCACACTTCACAAAACTGAAAAGATAATTCTGAATAACTTTTGTTCTTATAATCAGATTTTCATAACGGATCAAATGGTTATATCATAATGGTAAAAAATTAACCTCAAATGTACTAATCAATTAACTATTAATTAAGTTAGAAAAACAAACCTACTTACTTTGAATAAACGTTCATATTTTTTACTCTCAAATTATGGAGTAGCTGCAATTGAGAAAGTAGTTCAGTCAGAAGACCCGCCGAAAGATGTCGCACCCATCAAAATGACGAAGTTATGCTTTCTATTTCCTCGTAGTCGTGATACTTCCAAGCTGGTAGTGTTAAAAAGTAATACGGAAAAAAAAAGTTTAGACAATCTATTTCTTATGCCCCAAATCATATCTCAATCTGTACATCAGATGGCAGTATCAGACTATTTGAGTTTAGAGATAGTTTATTTTAAGATTGATGTCAGCGCGCATCATAACTTTAAGCAAAAAATGACAAATCGTTTCTTTTTTAGAGCATTCGCCATCTAATGAGGTGAACCAGGTTCGAATCCCAGCTATGGTTAGTCGTTACGAATTTCACATCCGACTTTCACCGACTACAGTGCTGACGTGAAAAATCCTCAGTGGTAGACAGGGCATGGGGCCCATGCCGTCAGGCTAAACGTGGAATGTTTTCGTGGTCTTCCTCTCCATGTAACGCAAATGCTGGTCAGTCCCATCAAAAAGCCCTCCCCAAAGGCTAAAGTTCTCCCAATACTTGATCCAGGAGTTCCTTTGTCTTCTGGATTGGGTTCAAAATGACAAGGCTCCGGCTTTGAACATTAGTAGTCGTAAACACAAAAAATGGGTCAGCTGTTCAACAACGGTTATAAAATAAAATAGTATATTTTAAGCTAGATATCAGCTCTCATCATTATTTTAAGTTAAAAATGATTGTTCATTTGAAACTAGATGTTAGCGCTCATCCTTATTTTAAGGTAAAAATTTTCTCAAAAATTAAAAAGAAATTTGATCACACACTTAGTTTTATACTCCCTCTGTCCCAAAATACTTGCTACATTTGAATACTTTTATACTAACATTGATTATTTCGTTTGAACATTTTTCACAGATTTCAGGATGATGCGCTATCAATTAACAAAATTAACTTACCAATAATTCTCTCCTTAAACCACCCAAGTGAAAATTTTTGATATTTTTTCATTGATGGAGCAACATGATCTCGATGGTAACCATCAATAATTGCTTCATGAACCATTATATTTTTCGATAGTGAACAACATAAGTAACCAGCACCTCAATGTAGGAATTTGGACTGATTTGTGATTGTCCAACATTAGAATAGCAACTAGTTTTGATGCTTTGGTCATGCCAAATAAATCAGAAATTTCCAACATAGTTTCTTAGAAATAAAATGTTGGAACGGTCATTAACCATCATCACCCCCATGAAGGAATTTGGACAGATTCATGATGGGAAAACATTAAAAAAATTGTTTCGATGGAATATTTTAGTGAACCAACAAGAATTTCCATAAAACATTCATGGAAATTCATAGCTGGAACCATCAAGAGAATCAAACCGCTCTTAATAGATAACCATCATAGTATTAAAGTAGCATTTTCCATCATGGAATGATGAAAGTTTTCTGGCATATCAAAAACAATGAACGCTTAACGGAATGATGGTGACCATCAAATAACGTTGGATCATCATGAATCGCACTGAAACCAAGATAAACCACCAAAATGATTTGATGGGGCCATCAAAAATTTTAACTTGGGTAGATGAGTTTCAAAAATTAATTTCAAAAAGCCGGGGTTCGCACTCTCTTAAGCCTATTGAAAGGCACCAGCAATAGCTGAAAAAAAACTATCTTCTAGATGAATGTATCATAAATTCAATGCCAAAGTCAAAATTTTTGATGGTTTTCCATTGATGGATCAATATAATTTTTGATGGTATCCAACGTTAGGTAGGGAATCCTATCAAAAAGTTTTCTTAGTCCAACTGCTAAAAGAGTGACGACAGATTGTATCCAATTTCTCAAAACTATTTTTTATATAACCAAGAATTTTGATCTGAAGTAACATTTGAAATTATTCCACGATGCGATAGTCTATCGAAGAAAATCGTTATTACACTAAAATGTTTCGTCAGTCCACCGAATTATTCAGCACATATTACACTTATCCACCTTTTGTAGTCTAACTTAACAACAAAAGGAAATCCACATAAACCTGTATGTAAGCTTCTCTATACATGCTTGCAATTCATTACCAATCGCATGAAACGTATTTTTAAGCACTGAAATACTCTTAAATACTTATTTATATCTAATTATTTTTAATTTAGCTTTAATATTCAGTGTACAAGAAAAGACATCTTTCTGAATAACTTTCGTTCGAATAACCATTTATTCAGCAACTAATTGACAATTTTAATGGTTCCAGAGGGGATTACCAAAATGATATTTAATTGTTCCTAACAATTCATTAAATTATGAAATTATACAAAACAAATAAATGAATAAACAGTCATCTTTTTACATATTTAGTTTCCTGACCCTATAGGATAATATAGGAAGACAAAATTGGTTTATAAATTGGGTTTTTTAAGAAACTATATAAATATTTGGCGACAATATTTCAAATATTTGGTGACAGTCCCAATGAAAGGCCAAACAATAGGTTGAGTAATTTAAGATAACCATAAAATAAATGTGTGAGCCGCGATGGCTCAGGGGATAGAGCGTTCGCCTTCCAATGAGGCCAACCGGGCTCGAATCCCAGTTGATATATTTGCATTCCGCATCCGGCTTGCACCGACCACAGTGTTGACGTGAAATATCCTCAGTGGTAGACGGATAATGGATTAGAGTCCCTTTGCCATCAGGCTAACCGTGGAAGGTTCTCTTGGCCTTCCTCTCCATGTAACGCAAATGTGGGTTAGCTCCATCAAAAAGTCCTCCACGAAAGTAAATTTGTCCCAATACTCGAACCAGGAGTTACCTTGTCTTCTGGATTGGGTTCAAACTTACAAGGCTACGGAGATTAGTAGTAGACCCATGAAATTGGGTCGGCTGTTCAAGGAGGGTTATTTTAAAAAAAATGTGATTTTAAAGCAATACATAGTGTTTCTCCGTCGCTAAGCAACCAAATTGAGACAATAAGAAAGAATGAAATAACAACTGAAATTTTTTCATTCAATGTTTTGGTATGAGCTCCAAAAGGCTTATTATTAATACTTCATAGAGTTTCTCGAAGTTTCTAGGCAAGAAACATTTTTGGGGCTGATTTCTGACCAAAAAGAAAATGGTTTTCTTTTTCAATGTTCTTAGAAAATAAAAATTTAAATTTAATCTGTTAATACCTTGTTTATAATTTTCTAGGATTTAAGAATTTGAAAACACGAACTTTTTTATGACATTATTTGTGCTGTTTAAACTTTTTCGATAAGAAGAATCTATACTGAAACTAAAGTTACATAGATTATTTTATTTATACCATAAGCGGAAAGATACACTGGAAGTTTTCTAAGTTTTTTGAAGATTGTTATTGTTTACATTCAGTCTATCATCTATTAGCAGAACATTCTTATTACATATATAAAATAATTTGTGATCCAGAGAGAACTAAATATCTTTTTTTAGTTGAAAAAAAAAACTTAATTTAAAAAAAGAACAGTTTTTTTAAATGAAACTAAAATTATCACGGGTTCGGAATCCTTTTCTATTTTAATCTGTTTTCATTATTTTCTGTTTAATATTGTAAGTCATATTGGGACATTTCGTGATAACAAGTTATACTACATTAATATCTTATGAATTGTGTAGGAAAATTAGAAAATAATTTTGACAACATTTTTAAGTAAAGGTTTTCAACATCATCTTTTTTTTTATAGAGCAACTTACTTAAAGTTAACGGTTGCTTAAAGTTTAAATGTGAAAATAAAATTTTAGAGCAAATTTGATCATTTAAGCAAATAAGAAACAATAGATATAAATTATTTGTTTGTTGATTTTTCAAGAAAAATGGTGCGCTTTAATGATATGATCAGTCTGACGTTTTGTACAGAGTTAAAATAACAAATTGATTGACAAAATTAGAAAAAAAAATATTGAAAACTAGACAAACATTTAGAATGAATGTTAAATTTGAAGAAAATAGATACTAAAATACTAACAACAAAAAACATAATACATCAGCATATTATCAAAAAACTCCGTGGTTGCATAATGAATGTGAAAAATGTGAAAATGTAATAAATTAATTACTTTTATAGTTTTGCGAAACACGCGTTGCTATATACTTAATAATTTTGAAATTAAGACGTTTTGGACGATATATCAGATACTGAGATATTTTAAGACGCTTAAAAACTATGGACCATTAGAAACTTAACCATTCGAAATCTCTACATATTCGGCAACTCCTTCTCTTTATAGAGACTTAAGACGAAGGTCTTTCAAATTTGTTTTACTTATACTCAAAATTTCAAGCCCATCTCTTGATAATAAGTTTTTGTTAAAAACAAGCAATTTAGAAAATTTCAAAAAAAAAAATTTAAAGTTTAACGAAAATTAAAATTTGTATTGTTTTTTATATCATTCCTCGCTTTTGAAATTTTGTTAGAATGGCAAAATTCTTTCAAAATATTATATATTAGGCAGCATAAGAAATTGTTGGGAATAGTTTTTCCATTTTTTACTATAGAAGCAAATAACAGTAAAAGAGAAGTATAGTATTTCGGAAGTATTTTCGGGAAAAAAAAACTTAGACTGTAATAAAAGATGATATTTAATATCAGTTCTACTTACTAAATTAAAAAAATTCAAACAAAGTGTTAATAACATTCATAAGTATATAGTATCAAAGTTTCAGCTCAATAAAATAAAAATTAATTTCGTTGGAACAGTTTGCAATTTGAAAACTTTTCAAGAAAGACATTTTGAGAAAAATGGCTATTTTCTCAAAATTATATATTATTATATAATTAATTATATTAATTATATATTTCAAATAATTAATTATATATTTCAAATTCTACTTTTGCACAAATATTTCCTTTTTTATCATAAATAACCATAAATATAATCTTATAAACTAGTTAAATAATTAAATGCGTTAAAATTTAAAAAAATAAACAGATTTTCTAAAAACAAGCAAAAATTTACTTGGGTATACAACTAGCTGCAAGCAAGAAAATTTAAACAAAGGGACGTGGTTAAAACAAAAATCACCCTAACTTCGTCAATTTTGCTCCGATTCAAAAAGAGTTTGCTTTAAACTGTTCAGTTAAATGCCCAGATATCAAAAATATAAAAGGTAGAAAATATATTTTTTGACGAATTTCGTTCGAATTCGCATCCACCTTGCACCGAGCACGTAGCTGCCTTAAAACATCCACAGTAATACACGAATTATGGGTTAGCCCCCTTGCCATCAGACTAACCGTGGAAGGTTTTTATGGTTTTCCTCTCCATGTAACGCAAATGCTGGTTTGTTCCTTTTAAAAGTTCTCAAAGAAGGCAAATGTCTCCCAATATTTGATCCAGGAGTTCTCTTGTCTTCTGGATTGGGTTCAAAATTACAAGGCTACGTAATTGAATCGTTCAGCGGACGGCCTTAAAAATAAATTGAAATTCCAATATTAAAAGCATTATTTTTTCTCAGACTTTTGCATCAAAATTTGCCTTTAATATACTTCAAAAACTTATAAAATTATGCTTCTTTTAATTTGTTATTTAGCCTCTTTAAAAGAAGTCTATGTAATCTGATCTTTTTGAAAAATGTTCTCCTGAATTTTACTTAGGTCTACTATAAAATGTTTATTTATACGTGGAATTGAACATTTCAAATTGAAAAAACTGAACAGTGACACAACTGATAAACTAACAAAGAATATTTCCATAAAAATATTCAATTGTAAGCAAAAAGAATAAATAATAATTTAGGTCAATAATAAAAATTTATTTGTAGGACATACATGACAGTGTTCATTATTTTTATTTAATTTAGTTAAAATGTCAGTATTTTTAAAGCTTTTTTCGTGTGTTACCCATATATAATAAGGAAAACCAAAATAAGGAATAAAATAAGGAAAACCTTAAATTTTCAGAAAACTATAAGTTTTGGATAAATATAGAATTCTGAAAATTCATGGGAGGATCTCACTC
>NC_092212.1:90169013-90169524 GCF_043381705.1 Parasteatoda tepidariorum
CTTGTCCAAAGTTCCTGAAGTCAAAGACACAGTACAGAAACACACTCTGCTGCATCATTTGTGCCATATTGTGATGGAAAAGTTTCCTAAATCCAGTGATCTCTACTCAGAAATAGGATCTGTCACAAGAGCTTCCAAAGTATGTCTCTCCTTAACTAGCAAACTCATAATATTTTAATGAATATATCCATTATAGTCAGGGATGGGGTTTTGGATGTCGTAAACTAGTCTTAAACTGGATAAAACTGTCTTAAAGTGTCCAAAACCTTGAACTTTGGTAAAAGGTAAAAATTCTACAGGTGTAACCATTGTACACATAATAATTACATGTATCAATAAATATTTGATATTTTTTATACAGTTTACTTTAACTTATTAAAGGAAAATAATATAATATAATAGGAAAAGGTTTATAATTTTTGAAGCTCTGCAATTCATTGAACAACAAAAGTGAATACCTAATCCTTTAAAAATAAATATGCTTTTAATACTGATAAATAATGTTTTTGCA
>NC_092212.1:90172340-90179260 GCF_043381705.1 Parasteatoda tepidariorum
CCTGCTTTCTTCAGTAGTGATTCGATGATTTCAATTTTTGCAACATCCTTTGCATTTGTAGGCATAAATAATTATGCCTCTTAAATAAATTGGGGCTCATATTTTTAATGTAATGCTTCCTTCAAATATCTGTAACGTGCATTCTAGTACAGGTTACATTTATTATGTCAAAATGATATCTTGTTGTTTAAGCGTTTAGAAATGAAATGAAATAATCAATGATTCTTATTAGAATTTATGTTGCAATCCTTATTCTTCTTTTATTCTTGGAAATTCTGAGCAAGTGAAGCAACTTCTCCTAAAAAAGAAATTATCTAAATCTTAAATTTCTTTACTGACTTTTATATAGAAATGCCATTTTTAATGCATCGAAAAATGAACGGAAAAATAATATACACCAATACTTATAGCGTACCCTCTAAGTTCTTTAGGCGCTAAGTTGTAAACACCCTCATTACTTGACCCTTTGCTTACGGTAAACCACGTTGTACCATCGCATGCGGTCCACACATTGTACCAGCCGTAAGCAAAGGGTTAAAGAGGTCAACAGTTCTTGTTCACTTCTTTAAAACTCTCACTTTAGGCATATGTCTCTTCTGCTAAGGGCAATACAATGGTGAATTAAATTTTAAGTTAATTTGAATAATGAGCTTTCTTTCAATTTTATTTTAAAGCAACTTCTATTTTTATCATATTCTATACTGAATCTTGAATACTTTTTATCCGCTCTACAGGAAATTGGTAAAAGTGCTGTACCAGCTGGTTCTGAAGTACAGAAAAGAGATATTTCCACCATAAGACTAGGAATGTCTCTTGCATCAAATGTCTTACAGTCTTTAACACATTACCCAGCATTACCAGGTATACTCTCTAATTCTTAAAAATCTAGTTGTCCAAGTAGCAATTAATCATGCAAATATTTTTTAAACGTAATAAATTTTTAATTTTAAGTCAAATTGAAAAGATATCAGCTTCAAACTATTGCTTTGTTTTACAATAACTTTGATTTTTTGTTAACTTAAATGCAAAAATACTTCGTTGAAATCGATATATAGTATATGTTTAAATTATAATAAATATATTAATGTACGTGAAAATTTCTATATTCCTTTTAATTTTATTTTTGTTAAATTTAATCTGTTTATAATTCTTGCATAAATAAAAATACATTAATAAATTTAATTTATTATTTATAAATGCTTTAATATACAGCATGTTACAAAATTTGACTCACAAATTCATAGGGGTGATATTAGATATAAAAAGGATAAAAACGTAACGCAGAACAAGGGATTACCAACCACGTCAAGAGGGAAATGGGATTTTACAGTCTACAACGACATAAAAACGATTCTCGAATGCACATGGAGATGACACCTATGCTTTTGAAGTCTGCCAAATCAATGACAAACCGTACTATTCTGTCCACAAGTCTTGCTTAAACTAGTGATTGAATTTGACTTCATAGGAAAAAGTCGCATGGACTGAGAAATAGGTCACGCTTGCACCATTCACGATTTCAACCCTCTGAATATAGTTTGCTGCACCATGTTCTACAATCAGTTTTTATTCTATTAGTGTCTTTTATTATCCCTCTGAATTGGTTAGTTGAATTTTTAATTACTCTGTATAAACTTTATAATATATATTCTTCTAACATTTTTGTTTATAGAAATAAAAATAGATATATTCAAGCATATAAATTAATGAATTTATATGAAAAATTTATGTATTTTCTAATATTTTTAAAATATTTATTTTGATAAATAAAAATGCCTTTTACAGTGAGACTTCACACCTCCAACAAGTATATCCAACCTACTAAAATACTGGACTGGCATCACAAGTATCCTACCACAATCACTGATGCACAAAGATTACATAGGTATGTTTGTATAATCACTGGATTAAATATAACTTAGAGTTCATGGTTCATAGCGTTTTTAAAAAGACCTTAAAAGTGCTTATTTTTGATTTTCGTTTTTTAAAAGCCCTTGCTTAATTTTCACTTTTCGAAAATGAGATGTTTTTTACCTTGTCGATTTTTGCTGTGTATTATGCAAAAGTGTGGTTTTCACGTTGTTCTATTTAGAGTTTTCACAATTAATTCAACCACCATCCATTTCGGCATGCCGTTGGCTCGTAACGTATAATAGCGCCAAACATGTTACATGTTTGATGAAATACTTGGGACTGACTACTGAGTTGAGTTCGATGAGATTCTTGCACTCTCAATTGCAACTCTGCTGCATTTTGCAAGATATTCTCAATTTCAGGCTTCATTTTAAACCCTCTGAAATCGAACCAAAAAATCTCTCTATCTTTTCATGGTGGCTAATATAATTGAGTTGGTCCCCCTTTCTGCTTTTCTTTCTTTTTTTTCAGTTTCTTGTAGGCCACTACTTGAAAATTGTCAAGACTTGGCGATTTTTCTTCCATTGATCACGATACAGAAATCTTTCCCAAAAAATTATTGATAAATACTCTAGATGCAAAGCCTGCTGCTTTTAATACAAAGCATGAAAAATATATCTGCTGTATTAAAGAATTTTGTAAAAAGTTTAGAAATGAGAGCATATTCCTATTGAAGCTAATTGATGTGTTTAATTCATAATTTTTTCCGTTTCACAACTAGATGACTCCAATGTTTCTATTATTTAACTTCATGAATTAAAAAAAAATAAAAAAAATGTATAAATAAAGAAATACATACTTCAATATATGTGTGAAAAAAAAGCTTACTTTCGTTGATCATTTATAGGTACCTACATCAGGCATCATTTGGGAAGGCCTCTGTCTCGAACATTATCAAGTCCTCTTGTTGCTCTCAGTCCGATTGGAAATTTTCAGGAAACGCCTTTTCCTCATACATTTACAACAGGTGCAAACCTCTTTCTTCAAAGAATAACTTTACAAAAATTATATTAAAAACATTCTGGCTACTGCAGAGTAATACTTAAAAGAAAGAAAAACAAGCTATTGAAATCAGATGAATTATTAACAAATTAGATCAAGGATGGGTTAAAATTATAAAAAACCTTGGTTATTTAAGATTGAAGCTGAAAGCTGGTTATTAATGAAGGGCAAGTACATTCCAGTAACTCTATTTAAACTGGCTTTTGATGATTTTAATCCCTCCTTCATTCTGATTGACTTTGTAAATGATTTGATTACAAATTTGTTTTTAATCATTTAAGTATTTATTTGCGACCCCTTATTGTTTAATAGTTTGAGCTCTGTTTTTTTTTTAAAAATACTGAATTTAACTTTTTAACAGGTGTTGTGTACGATAGTTTAATGTTAAAACATCAATGTGTTTGTGGTAGCAATGCTCATCATCCTGAACATGGTGGTCGCCTACAAAGTGTATGGGCAAGGTTACAGGAAACCAGTCTTCTTAATAGATGCGAGGTAAGAGGCGATTTCGAATATTAAAGAAATCTCATTTATATAAAACAAATAAATACATAATTTTTATTTTCGTTCATTAATATTTTCATAATCTTACAATACCACATTTTCATAATTATGCAAATATTTAATGATTCGATGTAAAATTAAATGGTGCAACAAATACAGATAACCAAATCCCATGGCTTAAAATAGTCAAAAGATCTCAACTTAATTTTTTGTCATGTTCACAATATTAGCATTTATTTTCATTTGGTGTTTTTAATAGCCTTTGTCTATACTAAACAAATCTTATCATTGCCAAAAATACAAAAATAAACTCATTGGATATTTAACCAATCAAATTAGCTCAAGAGAAAATTCTAGTGTAGATAAAAATATAAGAAAAGTCTTACCTAAGGAGAATCCACAAATAGTAGGAGGCTAAAGAAATACAAAATGTTCCATGATAGAACTCAAATAGACTGAGTGTCATAAAAAATAGACTCCTGTGGACAAAATACTGGTCATATTTAAAAATTGCCTTTATTGAGGAGTTTTGTATTTGGATATTTTGTATTGCATTCTAATTATTACAGTTAACCGTGTTTTAATTCCTCAAAAGTTTCCTTTTTCTTAGTATATAGAAATAAATAGAAAAGTATTAACTTAATAAATAGAAAAGTATTAACTTAATAAATAGAAAAGTATTAACTTAATAAATAGAAAAATATTAACTTAATAAATAAAAAAGTATTAACTTAATAAATAGAAAAGTATTAACTTAATAAATAGAAAAATATTAACAAATGTATGCCATTTTTGGGAGGGGGAAATGTAATTATTCATTTTTTTAATATATTTTTTTAATGCTTCCGAAAACAGTTTCACTTTTGCAAGATGCTGAAGAGCTTAAGCTTTTTTAGCAACTTCGATGAAAAATATACTAAAGCATTCTTGAACGAAATTTGATAGCTATTTTTTGAAATATGTTATTTTTATATCTCTAAAATCTTATATCTCGCTATATGATACATAAACTGCAATGTTAATTTCTTTTAATTATAAGCTAATTATTTAATTACTGCAATAACCAGTCATTTATAAATAACATTTTCCTTTGCCTAAATGAAATAGAATTGTTGAGGTATGTAATCATATAAATTTTTAATTATTTCAAAAAAAGATGTTATTATGATTTAAAGAAGACTGGAATGAAAAATCATTAGAACTACAGAGGTTATAAGTTTAACAAGCTTATATTAAAAGAATTCAATCACATTGTAAATTTATGAAAGTTGGCAAAATATAGGCAATTACATGTAATTAAATTTCTGTAATGCTTAATGACATATATTCTAATTGGAAATATTTTATGTTATAAAATAAATTCATATTCATTCTCAATGTTTAAAAACTTTTAAATGATAACTTTGTTTTATTCTTTCCAGAGAATCAGATCCAGGAAAGCAACACCTAGAAGAAATCCAGTCTTGTCATAGGTAGGCTTTGAAAAAACTTATAATGTGCATTTTTATAACTTATATTAAATCCTAAATTTACAGTTTATTAAAATATTACATTTTCTTTTTATTTGCTTGTTTAGTGAATCATATACTCTCTTATTTGGGGCCAATCTTTTGAATCGACCGAAACTTGATGCCAGCAAACTAGGTATTAAAATGGTTTTTGTTTTGATAACAGTTTTATGATTATTCATTCATACAAAGGTTGAAAAAAATTTTTACGTTATATTAAAACTAGATTACAATATATGGTGAAACTAAACAGTTTATTGTTGTAAATACTTTTTTTTAACAGTTTTTAAATTTCACTGAGATATACATTAAGTTTAAATTTTAAAATAAAAAGAACCAAATCATCCAATTCTTTTGTCTGTTTCAAACAATTTCTTGTTCATATTTAACTTTAATTAACTTAACAAGATAAATAATTGAATGAAAGATAATCATGAAATTGAAACTTAATTATTTAAGCACTGTTTTACTTCTGCAATAACATTCTGCATCGGCAAACTATATGAGTTTAAAATATAAATCTTTTCTTTTTTTAATAAAGAACTACTTAACCTCTAACTGCATTGAAATACATTTCTCAGTTTAAATAGGTATAAAATTAAAGATTTTTAATTTAAGAAACTGAATAATATAATTATTTTATTTAATTGAAATTATTGTTTGTAACCCTTTTAATTTAAAATGGAAATTTGAAATAAATGTTTAAAATCTAATTTTAATGTAATTTGAAACTTTTCTTTTACTTCAAATGACTTTTATAAGTTTATAATTCAATTGTAATAGTAATTAAAAATAAAAATTTAATATTTAATCAATTGCAGCTGATCTTCCAATGAAAAATTTTGTGATGTTGCCTTGTGGTGGCATTGGTGTAGATTCTGACACAACCTGGAATGATCTACACACAGCAAGTGCTGCAAGAATGGCTGCTGGATGTGCTGTTGAATTGGCCATGAAATTAGCAACAAATGAAATAGAGGTATTATTAATATCTATATTTTAATGCTTGATAGTTATGCAATACAATGATAAGTTTATTATCAATCATCATACAGAAAAATGTTACTATATAAATAACCTTGAGAAAATTTTTTGCTTTGCTACATCTCTTAAACAAACTAATTAATTTGTTCATTACTTCTATAAGAATAATTTTGTTTTTCTTACATTGTTTCGTTGCATATTTAATTTCGTTTTCTTTCAAACATTACTTTTTTCCAAGACTAAAATTTTTAGGGATACTTTAAGTCACTAAAGGACAAAACTTACTGAGGAGTTGAAGACTTTATCAATAAAATGCAGTTACACAAATAATTTCATCGTTACATATTTTAACTAAGAGGAAAAAGCACTAAACCGTTGGTTAAAACAGTTTGGGGAAAAAGAGTAACAGATTTAACGGTAACAGCACTTTTTAAATGAAATACTTATTTTGATATTTTAAAATAATTTATATAAGAAGCTTCGAAGATCAATTGATGTTTTTCCAAGTATATTTTTTGTTTAGTCTTTTTTACAAGATTTGTACATAAATCTACAAATAGTCTACTTTTTTTTCAATAAAATATTTTATTTATTTGTAGAATGGTTTTGCTATCGTCCGCCCTCCTGGACATCATGCGGAACATCAACAAGCAATGTAAGTTTTTCCTTGAATGCTTTTTATTGAAATATATATGCATATCGTATAATAATAATGTATAAATATATAAATACATAAAATATATAAAAACATATAAAACATATAAAAATATATAAAACATAAATATATAAATATATAAAAAATATAATAATATATAAATTACAATAAAAATATATTTTAACAGAAATAAATTGCATTTATCTTTAACCAAAATCAATTGTATTTATCTTTAACCAAAATGCATTTATATGCATTATGCATAATGCATTATGCATTTATATGCAGATATCTAATTAACCTGTTGCAATATTACAGTCATCACACTAACAAAGATAATTTATCGTGGTACA
>NC_092212.1:90180831-90192124 GCF_043381705.1 Parasteatoda tepidariorum
TCTTTAACAAAGACATTTTATTAAACTGAAAGAGTTTTAATTCTTTTATTAATACAAAAGTATTTATAATTTTTGTATTATATATATATATATATATATATATTCATTCTTGAATTTCCTCTTTTTTACTTTCCAACGACTCTCATCCCTGGGAAGCCAAGGGAACTTCTGGATCAAGTATTGGGTGAAATGTGTCGTCGCGGAGAACTTTTTTGATAGAACTAACCAGCATTTGCGTTACATGGGGAGGAAAACCATGAACACCTCCCACGGTTAACTTAACGGGTAGGGGACTCAAACCCATGATTCGTCCACCACTGATGATTTTTCACGTCAGCATTGTGTCCGGAGTTCGTATCAACCAGCCATCACTGGGATTCGGAAGCGGTTCACCTCATTGGAAGGCGAACTCTATCCCCTGAGCTTCCATGTCTCTTTCTACTACTAATGTTATTAATGACATTTTTTCCACGATTATTGTATTGGATATATTGAGCGAAGTATTGATCGAAATCAAGTATTGAGCGAAATTTGCCTTCGTAGAGGACATTTTGAGGGAACTAACCCGCATTTGCATTACATGGCGAGGAAAGCCACAAAAACCTCCCACGGTTAGCGAGACACGATCGACCACTGGGAATATTTTAAGTCAGCACTGTGGTTGGCGCAAGCTGGAGCCGAAACTTGTATCGACCTACCATCGCTGGGATTCGAACCCGATTTACCTCATTGGAAGGCGAACGCTCTATCCCCTCAGCCATCACGAGCCATGTTTTGCGTTTTCAGACACTTCTGCTAGTTCAGTGCATTTTTTGAAGTTTATTTTTACATTATTACTAGCTCATTTTTACAATATTCACTCATTTTAAGACCTGTAGACAGTTCTAGTTGAAATAGTTTAGAGCCTTTATTTATTTACAGTTTGTACAGAAGTACAGTGTGTTTAAAAAAAAGTGAAAATGTTTGTTTCTGAATTCGATTTCACAGTGCATCTAAATAGTTAACTTTTCTTTCGTTATTTTTGAATTAGTGAAAAATACATCTCATTTCATTTTAATATAAATGTTTGAATACAATTGTATGCTATATGAAATTTTAAGCTAGATGTATTTCAGAATTAATTCTTGTATTTAACTCTTGTACAAGGCAGAGATGCCAACTTGCTCCGGACGGTAAATATATATTTTAAAGTGGTAGTTTATCAATTGTGATTCTTGGTTTAAGAAATTCAATTTAGTAGATTTTTATCCACCACTATTTATAAATAATTCGTAGGCTTATATAATTCACCAAGTTATAGTACTTATGTCATGCTATACCTCTTAAAAAGCAATAAAAAATAGTCAAATATTTGCAAAATTAACTTTGTAATTATTTACCGTTTTTTTTTAAAATTATTTTGGCGTGTCCGGAGCAGTTGGCATCTCTGCTCCGGAAGATATGCTGAGATACGTTTGAAATACTGCAAAATATATCTCATTTTATTTTAATATAAATGTTCTAATACAATTGTAAGCTATTTGAAATTTTAAGAAAGATGTATTTAAGATTTAATTCTTGTATATTTACTAGGGAACTTTTTAATAGGAAAAACAAACACAAACTTTAAAATTTTAATATAGATATGGGTTCAGATATTCCCGAATTTTGTCCACGTTCAGAAGACCACTGTTTTCTACTCAAGTAAACGAGGATTTTAAAACTGTCTATTCAAATAGATGAATAACGGAAATATAGATTTTCAAACAAATATCTTTTCATTTTTTAATTAATAAAGAAAATTTGATACACAATCTAGCTTCAATGGTGATGAAAATACCATTGCACCATTAGTAAATTTTTTGTTCGAAAGTTCTTAAAGGGTGTAATGAAACTTTTCTCGTGTTGTTCTAGGCAATCCCACTCTGACGATGGATCTCCAGTTTTCTTTTCTCTCTCCAAGGATACAGAATAACACAGGGATTCAGTAGAAAATAAACGAGTTTGAAAAAGACTGTTAAAAGTGAGAAGAAATTCTACAGAAATGTCAAGTTGCTTTCGAATCGCATTAAGGAAAAATTTGCAGAGAAACTTTTAAAGACAACTTTCGTATTTTGCTCAGAGTCAGCTGGATCTGTGCTTAACATTTATCTCATACGTTTGATACGATGGAGCCAGATATGTTCCGCCATTTTTAGGTTATAATAACTAAAAAAGTGATATATTATATAAAATGATATATTATGATGATATATTGTGTATGCTAAACCAGTTGATGTAAGTAAAATATATTTTGTGTTGGTGTCATTTTTTACAACGAAAACAAGAATTCTTAGGTAAATTGGATAAGTAAGTAATTCTCTTCGGTAACACATTCTAAATTCTTTCACAATATCACACTTTCACTCAGAGACTTTCTTCAATGGTATGCAAGTGTCGTAGTGTGGGTATTTCGATCCGCATTGGTTATCGAAACGTGGAATATTTTACGTTAGCCGCTGTTCTTGCCATTCTATTTCGAATTGGTCAACTTCATCAAGTATCTCTTCAGTAACACATAATAAGTTCATTCACAAAGATTTAAATTCTTTCACTATATACTTACACAGAGTAGAGTACATGTAGAACATAGACTTATTCATCAAAGTTGTCAGGTACACAAAACATACATATAACATCGTTATAATAAAATACATAAATAAAAAATGCAAGATAAATAAAAGTAGACTAATTCGATGTGCGATACGGTGCGGTAGATAATTAACATCTTAGAAACTTAACTTTAATACGCCCTTTTGCTCATTAAGATTAGTTAGTGCTCATTTAATTAGTTCACATGTGTGGGTAAGTTAGGTCTTCTACTACAAGTACTCAATTGATCATAGGTTTGAGAGTGAACATATGATAGCAATAAACGGTCAATAGGTTTAACATTAGAAAGTGTTTTAAATGGTTAACAGTCGAGGTTTAAATTATGTGCGGCAGATTACTAATTGATGGTAGTTTCAGCAACCGCTAAAGAATTAATCAGTTTAAGTGTCTAACAAAAAAGTGGTTCAGATAATAGGGTGATCGAGCTTTGCTTTGATATTAGGCATGAGTAGAAATCTCGAGTTTATCAAGATTGTTTTAGAAAAATTTCACACGATAAACATTCGATTGCATTCGAGAATATTAATAAATAGTTATTTGATAAGAGTTTAACAAATGAGACTCATTAAAACGAGTAACGTCCCGCAGTGGACTGATCGATAAGACACGGTTCCCAGCAGATCACCGAAGTCAAGCATCACTGACTGCGGTCAGTGTGCGGGTGGGTAACCACTTGGATCAGTCTGCGTAGGGACCGAGGGTGTGCGGTATTGGTCCTCGTTAAACTGTTCTACCGTAAAGTGCTCGACTTCGCGTGCAGGTCGTCGGGCTACCGAAGCGGGGGTGCCATCCCCTCCGCAGAGGATCAAAATTGTGATGGCATGTCTTCGGATCATCCTCAGGGATGTTTCCCAGACCGTCGCCAATAGCCCATTGTGCAGCTCTAGTGCGACGTAAATTAACAACAATAAAACGAGTAACTCATTACATAAAGCTATTTTTGTTTTAGATTTGAACTTCATTTTACAATAAAATTTTTCTTATATTATTTATGGAATTAAATACAAAAAAGTAATGAATTTGATTATGTTATTTTGAAAGTGCGACCCTATAATTCAACTCAAATTATTCTGACGTGATTAAACGTAAAACAGACTAAGCAAAGTGAACCAGTGTTTAGTTCCCAAGCATGCTTGGTACTCATTTTATCGACCCACTGAAAAGGGATGAAAGGCTGAGTCAACCTTGCCCGGCCCGAGGATCGAACCCAGGACCTGCTACTCGGGATCGCTACCACTCAGCCACTGGGCGTCGTCAAAGTGAACTAACGCCTAATAGAACATTCGTCTAATTTTTTTTCTTCTCTTTTCTCTTTAGTTTATTCCAATATCCAGAGAATTAAAAGAAATTTTTGCGTATGGAACTTAATCTCCCATGCAATATTTATAGAGTAAATTGTGTAAAAGTTTAGATCTAATTTTACATTGAAAATATGAAGTTAAACTTTTTTTTAATTTTATTATAGTAATTTTAGAATCTAAGCTCTAATGTTAATAATAAAGCAAACTGTAAATAAAATTGCATTCGAATAGGCAATTCATGCTTTTTTTATAACCGTTGTTGAACAGTCCACCCAATTACTTGGATTTACGACCTACAAACCTACTATCATTTGATTATGAATCGAACGAACTATAATTTAATCAGCACTTGAATTTACAAACATGCTATCATTAATCGACCGCATTCTATTTCATTCGATACTCGAACCCACTTCCTTCTTATCGGTCGCTAACATTTGATTAGTCTTTGAACCTACTGTCTTTTAAACAATTCTCATTTCAATGTTCGAAAACAACGCCATTATTATTTCATCATTACTTGAACAATCAATCATTTGATCATAAATTAATTCCATTCTCTTTTTGGTTAATAATAGGACCCTTTCTTAATTGAACTCGTTCTGAACCTTATTTTTTTAATGCTGGAACCCACTATGATTTGATTAATTAAATCCTTATTTTTTATCGGGATCCCGTTATCATTTGATCAGTATTTTCACCAACAAACTTAATGATATAGGCTCTCAAAGCCTATATCATTTCATCAATTCTCCTAACCACTATTTTTCATTAGTTTTCGAATTATTTGATCGCTACTCTGCTATCAATATCTTTCAATCGGTTCTCGAACCCACTATCTTTTACTCTGATCAAATGATAGTGGGTTCCAGCATTGATAAAAATTATTAAACCCACAATTTTCTTATCGATCATAGAACCTCCTATTATTTGAACTCACAGTCATTACTCTGACCCGTTTTCTCTTAATAGGTTCTCGCACGCGCTATTTCTTGATCAAGTATGGAAAGATGGTGGGGTTGAGAACTGATAATAATAGAGTGGGTATCGATAAAAATGTGAGCTCGAATATTGAACAAAAACAATAGTCTGTTCGTAAAGTGACCAAATGGTAGAAAGTTCTAGCCCTGGATTACTTTACGAACAAATGAAGTAAGTAAAAACCGTAGTGGGTTCAATTCTTGATTTAATGTCAGGAAATTTAAGAAACGAGAAACTGTGAATTGATTCATAAACGTTTAAAAAGATGGTGAGCTTGAATATTAATCAAAACAAAGTAGTTTCGAGAAGCGATTAAGAATAGTGGGTTTGGGAACCGATATATATAAAAAAATTATTTACTTTCCCAATAAATAGACAGTGAATTTGAGTTTTAATAGATCCCGGGAGAGTCTATTTCAAAATTGATCAATGGTGTGAGAGTTTGAAAATTGTTCAAATGACAGCAGCAAAAGGAGAGGTTCTATTATTGATCGTGGGTTCGAGGATTGATGAAATGATAGGGGTTCAAGTACCGATTAAAATATCGATTCGAATAACGCGGATCGAATTATAGCGGGTACGAGTATATACTATAATTATTAGTAGAAAATAATCATCAAATGGAAAGGGGCCGAGCGGTATCGCCGGTCCAAATGCTCTGTTAAGCGTGGAGGTAGCGGGTTCGAATCCCGCCGTAACCCTGGATGTATTCTTTGTGATGTCTTTCTCTGAATTGTTCTATCTGTATTTTCTACTTGACAATGACTTATAAGCCTATATTGAGCACACAAGTCAGCAAATGTATGTAATTTCAATAAAATAAAATAAATCAAATGGAAATTCATCAATTGCTGAGCGGTTCGTCTGTTCGAGTATTTAAAATATGAAGAGTTCAAATGTTTGTGATAACGTGTGCTATTCAAATGATAGTAGTCTCTAATGTTAATCAAATGATAGCGGGTTCGGGTACCTATTAAAATGACGATATTTCGAACATTGTTGAGTTTTTATCAAATTATAGTGGATTCCAGTGCCGAAAATGAATAGTCGGCCGATTATTGATCAAATGATAATAGGATAGTGATCAAGTGTTAGAACTCATCGAAATGTAGGGGGTCCGATAAAATTTTAGAAAAATTGAGTCTGTATTAAAATAGATTAAATGATAGTTGGCATAAGTGCTAGTTAGATGGTGGGCTGCAATACGAATAAATACAGTTAGTACTAAATGAAAGTCGATTAGAAATCCTATATAAGAAAGGTCGGTTCATAGTATTGACTTAAGGCAGTGAGTTCGAGTACCGATTCAAATACGGTGGGTCATTTAATCAGTGCTTTACCTTTTGGTCAGTATACAATGACTCATTTTTTTTTCTGTTCTGTTTTTTAACCGTTACTCGTACCCATTGTATTATCATCAGTTCTCAAACGCTTTTTGAACTGTCTTAATATCACTCCCTTTATATCGGTTCTTTAACTCAGTCATAGGTGTTCGAATCTGCTATCATTTCAACAGTACAGGAATGCATTATTATTTGATCCGTAATCGACTTTACTATCCATGGTACCTTACTCGATCTTTCTGTTATTACATTTATCTACATACTTTTTTCGTTAATCTGCAGTCTATTAACTAATAAGAGTTTTCTAACTTACCGTCTTGAGTATCGCACTCGATAGACTATTCATTTGAACGCTTTTCTAATTTTATACTTGAAAGCACTAACCATTTAATGGGTTGCAGCCATTATAATTTAATTATTGCTCGAACCCACTGTCATTTAATCATTATTATTTGTATGTTATTATATGATTACCTATAATTTGATAATTATTCGAGCCTGCTATATTTTAAACACTTTTATAAACCACTGTTCTTTGTTAAACGTAAAAGCTAGAATTATCGTACCATCTATCACAAGATGAATATTTGATCTTACTATTGTATGAACATTACTTATTATCAATTTGTACGTGTTTCTATTCCCTAATGATGCATCCGATTAATCAACAGTACTTGATTCTGATATAATTTGATCTACACTCAATTATTTGATTATTAATGAGTTTAATCGTGTCTATGCTAGTGCAAAGATTAGAGTTCTCCAAAAGTCTTGATAGCAAGGTTTGCAAGTTCTGGAGCCCGATGGCCATGGAGAATTTCGATGGGAGGTGCTCCAATTTGAAAGGGGGAGCCGATAATGGCCCGGCAATCAAAAACATGGTCTGGAGTTAGTTGCAAATGAGGACAGTACTTGCAGATGGGATAGAATTTTATTTGAGTGCGTGAGATCTTCATGCCCTTGAAATGTCCAGTGCGTAGCCTAGCTACTATAGAGGAGAGGTTTCTTGCTAAAAAGCTGGTTGTATATCCTTCGTCTGAGCAAAAGGGTTAATTTGCCTCAATAGACCATCGAATTGTTCCATTACAGAGCGTACACATTCAGTATTGTTTTCAATGCATCTGTTGGTAGCTTCAGTTGAATCAAAAATATACAGCTGCCCGTATCCAGCATTATTTTGATCATTGCTATACAAAGGTGACACCATATGATAAATTTGACCATGAATCCGAAAACAATACGGTCCATTTCCAGGAGGTGGCTTTATGTGTGCTCCAAATGATGCAAAAGCAAGAGCAGAATTATATTCCCGGATATGATTTCGATAATTTCGTGCCTCAATCGAATTATCACTTAATAATTTTTGCACCAACTCGGGAATGCCCATTAGTGTAGGCAAATTAATTTTTCCATCGTGGCAGCATTTCGTATATTTGCCAGAAGAATTTCTTTCTTTGGCCCAGAAGTAAGCATTACAATAACTACATTGAGCCAATATTATACTCTTCGACATCTACTGTTACATCTTGAACAGTTATTATTGCACTTGATCTCTGCAATCTACGTCTTTCATAACATTCCTCAACACTTTCTTGGGCTTTTCGATCACGTTTTCTTTCATTACGTTTAAAAGCCCTAGCAGCTTCACTAATATTCTGCATTTTAAAGCGTGCAAATTCAATGCATAAATAAACGCGAAATATAAAAAAATTTAAAGCATTCAATACAAACACTTAGACGTTTAGGTAGCTCCCAGTAGAAAAATATCAATTCAACAGCGGCATTCTCACTTCAATTAATTAATTCCTAATTAAGTTTAAATTAAATATTATCATGTTTTTAGAGCATGAATCTGAATTGAACAACCTGATAATGCTCACTCTGGTTATTGTTATCTGGTTGCTCACTACGTGCTCTTGCGCGCCGAATCCAATCAATTAAAAATGAAAACTGTTGCCAGCGCGAGAAAAGAAATATCATCGGTTTTATTGATACATACNAAGAAGATAAAAAATCACTTAGATTTAAGATGAAATCGTCACAAATAAAGTGCACCAAAAAGTGATTATTTAAATGGGCGATCTAAAACTCGCGTCGTAATAAAAATTCGAGATTTTCGAAATCAGGTAGAAAAGCTGAAATAACTGTTTAAAAAAAAATCATTTATATTTACGATAAAATCGGCTTAAAGAAAGCGCGTTAAACTTACATTTACTAAAGAATCTGTTAAAATTGATTGTGTCGAAACGTGATGACTTAAAAGTGCGATTAAAAATTGCCATTTTTAAAAAAATTTCTTATTGTGTTTAGAAGCTTTCGCGGGCCGTACTTCAGTAGTCCAAGGGCCGCATTTTGTCCACGGGCCGCAGGTTGTGCAATCCTACTTTAAGGGCTTTTAAAAAACGAAAATAAGCACCTTTAAGTACTTTTTGAAAAGGCAACGCACTTCGTCAGTAGTTCATTAATTCCAAGTGAAGTTAGTATGGAACCCTCCCCCCCCTTAGTTCTCGAAGTTTGTCCAAAGTTGCGTTTTTCTCTTACATATCTGCATAAAAAGTCGTTATTGAGCGTGAAAGAGAACTCAGGAAGAAAAACAAAAGGGTTTACTCGTCAACAAAATTTTGCTTAAGTAACGAAATTTAAATTTTAGAATACCGGAAGTGCAAGAAAATTTTGTCGGAATAAAAATTATTAATTTGCGGAAATCCGCGAAATAATAGTTTTGAGAGTCGTGGAATTCAGCGAATTAGCAGAAGAATCACATGCCTGATTTAAATTTTAGAATGGCATTCATTTTTGTAGCTTTCGATGATTTTTTGTTAAAACTTAAAATAATAAAAGTTTCGCTTATGATCGAGTTAAATATATAATAAAGCCATCCCATATATACGCCGTTGCAACGTGCAAATACTGCTCAAAAAAAAAAAAAAACTCAACGAATAGGCACTAGTTATCATTGTGTTTAGCAACAGGAATCAAAACTTAAGAAAGAGACACGTAAAAGGGAAGGTGTTTGATCCTAGAGCATGACATGTTTGCCCACAATGAAATTTCTAAGACTGACTTGCAAAGAAAATATTCAAAAGAAAAGAAAACTACATAAGATCATAGCATAAATTCCTCGATACAGTTTTTTTACGAAACTGAAATAAAGACAATAAAATTTTAGTCATAATTAAAAAAAAATAATTTATACTTTTATTCTAATTCCATATGAATGTGCCACAGCGAGTGATGAATGAAATCCCTTAGAGTCGCTCTTAATCAAGTAGGTATTATTATTTTTATTTGATAATTATTTAATATAAGGTGGTTTCGATTTTCACTGTTAAATTCTTTGTAACTACTTTCTTAATATCAATTTCATCAACTAAACAATGATTTAATTATTGTAATATTTTTCTCGTGCCTCACAATTTGAACTAAAAGTAGCATAAAAATCTTTTAATCTTCTTATAATTATGTTTTTTAATACTATTTCGAATAAACAAGTTTCTATTTGCTTAAATGTACAAATGCTTAATTCGCATAATGAAATCAATGCTTAATTTGAGTACTGAAAAGAAATTTCATTTTAAAGTAAGTTTTCAGAATTAAAAATGAACAATCTATTCATACATTTTCTGTCTACCGTAAAGAATGAGTTTGGTTCTAGTAAATGTATAAAATTATATTTAAAAGGGTGCATTAGCCAAATTTTGGAACAAAAATTAAACACCTCTTAAGCACTCAATATCCATAAACTCTTTTTTTTAAATGTATATACATAAGGGGATATCTCTGAATCGTGATCCTATTATTAAAAGTTCATATGTATATATATATATATTACGTATATACATACATTGAACTTTCAATAATAGGAAGAAAAATTTCTTATTCAAGACTAATAATATTATTATTGTGGTTGAATAAATTGCGAAAATAATGAATAGAATAGTGTGAGAACAAAGTTTTTTGCATAATTAGTGGCAAAAACCAACATGTTAAAAAAATATATTAATTGGGAAAAAGGAACATTAAGGACTTTTTAAAAACATCCAACGTAAAAAGCACTTATAAGGGCTTTTAAAATACGCACCTTTAAGTAATTTTAAAAAATGCTATGCAACCTGTTAAATTATAATATTATTTTAACACTTAATGTTTAATAATTATACTAAAATTTATACTAAGTAAAAGTTTAAGCAAAGTAATTTAATGTTTCTTACAAGATTTCGTTTCAAATTTTTTAATTGCACTGATTTATGAATATGAATTTCATGAACGTGATTTTCATGAATGTGTAATTTAAATTATACTAATTGTTTTTTTAACTAAAAGGTCTACTCAGATACTATTCATACTTATCATAACAAAAGAACCATAATATGATATTGAATTTAAATAATTTATAACAGCTTTAAAGGAGTTCCAATCAATAGAAAATACAGCAATGAAATACCTATTAAGCATGTGACATCATAAAACGTGTGAGCACAACCTTAAGTGTTGAATAACCTTGATTTTGGATTATATTTTTTAAATCTTTTGTCATTTTATATCATCATCATATCTGGCTAGACAGCCCAGGGTGGGCCAGTGCCTTCCTTTGAATTTGAATCCACTTCTCTCTACTTTTGACACTTGTTCGCCAGTTTTTCTCCTTTAGAGTAAGGAAATCAGTCTCAACTAAATCCAGCCATCTCAGCCTGGGTCTACCTCTTTTCCTGTTCGTTAGGGGTTTGTGTAATAGGATTTTCTTTATATTTGAGTCATCATTCCTTCTGAAAATGTGAGCTGCCCAGTTCATTCGATTTATTTTAATGAATTTCACAATATCTGGCTCTCTGTAGATTTTATACAGTTCAGTATTATATCGTCTTCTCCAGGAATTATTTACTTTTATCCCACCAAGCATGGACTTCAAAACTTTTCTCTCAAAAATGGCAATTTTATTTTCACCAGCTTGAGTTAGGTTCCAGGTCTCAGAGCCATAGGTAAGTATTGGCCTAATTAATGTTTTATAGAGTAAAAGTTTTGTATTTTTTGATAAAA
>NC_092212.1:90192143-90212140 GCF_043381705.1 Parasteatoda tepidariorum
ATTTTCTTTAAATTTGAGTCATCATTCCTTCTGAAAATGTGAGCTGCCCAGTTCATTCGATTTATTTTAATGAATTTCACAATATCTGGCTCTCTGTAGATTTTATACAGTTCAGTATTATATCGTCTTCTCCAGGAATTATTTACTTTTATCCCACCAAGCATGGACTTCAAAACTTTTCTCTCAAAAATGGCAATTTTATTTTCACCAGCTTGAGTTAGGTTCCAGGTCTCAGAGCCATAGGTAAGTATTGGCCTAATTAATGTTTTATAGAGTAAAAGTTTTGTATTTTTTGATAAAAGAGAGGATTTGAAAAAACGTTTTAAACCATAAAAAACTTTATATGAACAAATTAGACAATTCCGAATCTCATTGTCTATGTTATTGTCGGCAGTAACTATTGAACCAAGGTAAGTAAAATTCTGAATAGTCTGAAACCTGTGGGAACCAATCTCCAGATAGGATTCACTAGAATTTAATTTAGCAAGTACAGGCATGTATTTGGTCTTATGGGTATGGATGATTAGTCCCTTATCCCTAGCAGCAAGCTCCAAAGAAAGGAAAGCTTCTTTTAATGCCGGAACAGTTCTTGCAATGATGTCTAAATCATCCGCAAACGCCAATATTTGAATAGATTTTGGAAATATGTTGCCTCTGATATTGATTTCAGCATCTCTTATAACTTCCTCTAGAGCAACATTAAAAAGAAGACTGGATAAGGAGTCTCCCTGTCTGACTCCATTGTTTACTTTAATTTCTTCAGATAAAGATCCCAAAAGTTTGACTCTGCATACGGTGTTTGACATGCTTGCTTCTACAAGTCTAATTAGTTTAGGTGGTACTTGAAACTCAACCACGGCTTCATACAAGCGATTTCTATTAATACTGTCAAAAGCTTCTTTGAAATCAATAAAGAGATGATGTGTGGTAATACCAAATTCCCTAGTCTTCTCTAAAATTTGTCTAAGTGCAAATATTTGATCTTTAGTAGATTTTCCCTTGCGAGAACCACATTGGCAGTTTCCAATTTGAGGGTCTATATATTGTATAAGTCTCTCAAATAAAATGTTTGACAAGATTTTGTAGGTAGTAGATAGCAAACTTATACCTCTGTAGTTAGAACAAACCATGGTATCACCTTTTTTATATATTGGGCAAATAATGGCAGTGTTCCAGTCAGAAGGTAAAATTTCAGCATTCCAAATATCAGTAATAAGATTATAAATTAGTTTTAGAAATACTGGACCATGACATTTTAACAGCTCAGCTGCTATCCTGTCCTGCCCAGTTGCTTTTTAACTTTTTTATAGCACTATCAACCTCGCCCAGTTCAGGTGGAGGTATATCTTCATTATTCTTATTTTCAAACACGCTCCCAGAGCAATAGGATTGATCATGTTTACTGAACATTTCTTGGAAATGTTCACTCCATCTGCTAAGTACAGCCTGTTTGTCTGTCAGAATCAAACCATCTTTACTTTTGCAGAGGTTAGATGTTTGTTTAAAGTCCATTCGACTTCTATTAATTCGTCTGTAGAAAACTCGGCTTTCATTTATTGTCTTCAGGGACTCAATATCTCTTAGGTTTTCCTCTTCAAAAGCTTTTTTCTTGCTCTTATGGATTCGCTTTTCCTCTCTCCTTAATCGTCTATATTCATCAGCATTAAATCTTGTATTCTTTTGAATCATTTTCTTATAAGCAATGTTTTTAGTATTGGATGCTGCAGCACACTCATCATCAAACCAATCTTTATTTGAATTCTTTTCCTTCTTACCAATAATGTTGTCAGCAGCATTACAAATTTTTTCCTTCAACTGTAGCCATTTTGACTCAACAGAATCATTCTCCCAGTGCATGTTAGTGAGAGCAGCTTCAACATCATTGATATATTTCGTTTTTATATCCTTTACGTTAAGTTTATCACAGTTGAACTCCTTCAAAACTGCACCTTTTTTATTTTTTACCACGGATATTCTTTCTCGCACTTTTGAAATTACCAAAAAATGATCTGAATCAACATTGGCACCTTTGTAAGTTCGAACATCTAATAAATTAGAATAATGTCTAGCTTCAATAAGTACATGATCTATCTGATTAGCAAATGATTCATCTGGTGCTCTCCAAGTAGCTTTGTGAATATTTTTATGGGGAAAGAAGTACTCCCAATGATCAAATTATGGGAGGCGGCAAAATCAATTAACTTTAAGCCATTATCATTCGTAATATCATGCAGACTGTGTCAACCAATAACTGAATGAAATTCAGATTCCTTTCCCACCTTAGCATTAAGATCTCCAATAATTAGTTTTCTATCATGCCGTGGACAGTCATTAAAAATCTTATCTAGTTCTTCATAAAAGGTTTCTTTTTCATCATCTGACCTGTCTTCAGTGGGTGCATGAGCACAAATTATACTATAGTGGAAAAACTGTCCTCTGATCCTAATCACACAGAGTCTAGGAGAAACAGCAATGAAGTTCATAACCAGATTCTTAATACGTTTACTAACAATGAACCCTGTTCCTTCCTTGTGATGATCAGGGTGACAGCTAAAAAAGACCGTGTGGTTTCTCTTATTAATCACTTCCTTTCCAGCCCATCTTATCTCTTGAATTGCAGTTAGATCAATCTTGCATTCATCCAATTGTTGCAAAAGCATTTGCAATGCTTCAGTTCGATATAAAGATAAAATGTTCCATGTCCCAAATTTCATTTCCAAAAGGCGTTTTCCAAGTCGTCTCCCTTAAGATCAGCCGTGGATTCTCTTCTTTAGACTTCGTAACAATTTCACTTCGAAAAAAGCACTTATAAGGGCTTTTAAAATACGTACCTTTAAGTAATTTTAAAAAATGCTATGCAACCTATTAAATTATAATATTATTTTAACACTTAATGTTTAATTATTATACTAAAATTTATACGAAGTAAAAGTTTAAGCAAAGTAATTTAATGTTTTTTACATGATTTCGTTTCAAATTTTTTAATTTCACTGTTTTATGAATATGAATTTCATGAATGTGATTTTCATGAATGTGTAATTTAAATTATACTAATTGTTATTTTAACTAAAAGGTCTACTCAGATACTATTCATACTTATCATAACAAAAGAACCATAATATGATATTGAATTTAAATAATTTATAACAGCTTTAAAGGAGTTCCAATCAATAGAAAATACAGCAATGAAATACCTATTAAGCATGTGACATCATAAAACATGTGGGGAAACAGATGGGAGAAATTTCTTTCGAAAGAGAACAACCTTAAGTGTTGAATAACCTTGATTTTAGATTATATTTTTTAAATCTTTTGTCATTTTATATAGGATCGGTTTAAAACAAGATATTTAACAGAACCTGAAAGTATAAATAAATAATTAATATTAATTATGTAGAAATTTTTTTAAAGTCATAAAATTTTTACCTTTATTTGTGAACACACTACCAATGTACTATTTAAATATTATTTGGAAAATGCAATAATATTTTTTTAACATTCTTTATCTATTTATGAAGGTAGAAAAATAAAGATTATTAGATAATCGACAAAAAAAAAGATAATTTTTAAAAAACTAGTCTAATAAGATGTTTATTGAATTTGCTATTTATTTAACACATTCAATTACAGCTTTCAACACGGATCACTTTGAGGAAACAACATTTTTATAAACACAATTTTTTTAAATATATAAGATAGTTTTATAATATACAAAATAATTTTAGTTTTAAATACATAAAACGGCTTAGTATATAAAATAATTTTTTTTAAATAGTTTTTAAAAAACAAATTTTTTTTTTGTACTTACAATATTCCTAAAATAATAAAAACAGAAAGCATTCCGAGCTTATTTAGCACAAAAACTTAACATTAATTTACACATTTTAAACTTAAGCAATGACTGGATTACTGAAACAAAATGAATTATTAATGACCACAGCAAATCCATCAACAAATATAACAATAAATTAACCGAATAGATAAACATTGTAGATAAACAAGTCAAATCTAGGAACTTTTTTATATCCTAAAATTTGTAATATTAGGACAAAACTTACTGATAGTCGAAATCAGACAAAAAATATAAAGAAATAACGCTAGTTTACTCATCTAAATAAAAAATAGTTTAAAACAAAAACAATTAGAATAACTAGACTGAATAATAGTATAACAGTAAGATAAATAAAATATAAAATTACTAACAGCATTAATGAGTAATAGTATAAAATTAATAACAGTACTAATTAGTAATTTTATAGTTACAATCATTTTACTATAGTAATAGTAAAATTACTATAAAATCACAGGTATAACAGTAAGATAAATAAAATATAAAATGAACTTAAAGATTAAGAGTACAAAATGGAATTTCTCTGATATGAAGAATCTAGAGGAAGTATGTTTATCAGAGTGCGTAGCCAGATTTTTCAACAAAAAATAAACACCTTTTAAGTACTTTTTAAGCACTCAAAAAATATTTTTAATTACTTTCCAAAAAAAATATTCATAATTAGGATCTATGCAGCAATAAAAAATTCAACCGCTTAAAGTTCTCAATTTATAAACATAAAATCAATAAAATTCAAAAACTGTACATAATCATGATAAAATAATTATTTTCTGATAAATATTGCAGAGAAAATTGCATTGCAAAAAATCATGCATTTTTTGTAATTTAGAATGACAATCGACATAGTAAGAGAAAAAATATCTATTTAAAAGATAGAAAATTAAGCAATTTTTACAAACCCTGAATTATCTAAATACCTTTAGGCACTTTTTAAAAACGCTATGCGCCATTTGTGTGAACTTAAGAACATCAACTTTGGAAAATAGAGCAAAAACTATTATTTAATGTCTTAGCAGAGGAAAAATAATATTCATTATTTACAACTAATCACAGCATATTATTAAAACCTATAACTTTAAGCATTCATTTTCAAAATTCTCACTTCTTCCACTAAGTTCTTCAACTTATGCAAAGTTATTAAAGTATGTAACAAGTGAAGTTAGAAGTTGATTTGCCCTTGAATCACAACAACAGCATTGCCACTGATCATCAACAAGCTTCATATTTAGGTCACCACCCCGAGCAGAACACTGTCGAGCTGTAGAAAGAAAAAAAAATATTTAAGTGAATCTTCTTGATAACTTTGTTACGTCAAAAAAAATTTCTTTCTTAGCATTTTCATAGCTGAAAACATGGATAAGGGAAAAATCCAATAGATTTTAAAGAATAATGTAAATTTCCTGAAAATTGTTGCACTAAATATTTTACACATACGGAATTTTAGGGATTTTTATAGTCTACAAAATAACTGCAAAATTTTCCAAATATGATTGACATTAAATGAACTTGAGATATTATGTAACGTGTTTACTCATAATTTTAAATAAACATTTAATTCATCAAAGATAGTTAAAAGATTTTCTTTTTATTTAATTTAAAAAGAGAGTTCTGACTAAAAATAAACTGAACATTTTATATATCCATCTAATGTTAATTTGAATTCTTACATCGAAGAGCTTCTTCTAAAACCTTGTTATTGTAAATTTTTTTCGAAATAAAAAATGAATTTTTCTAAGTTTATTGCGTTATGAGTTATTTCTAAGTTTATTTTCTAAGTTTATTTATAGTTAAGTTTATTGCAAACCAATTATTTTCTATTTTTACTTATAGTCAACTATCATTATATACATATTTAATAGTAATTATTCGTATATTTCATGACTCTATTTTTTAGAGTACAATCTTAGAATATATTTTTCTACTTTAACATATTTAGTTCTAACCTTGTTATCGGGGAAACTCGCTATCTCGAAAATTCTTAAGTGTCCCTTCAACTTTGAGATATTGAGAGTATACTGTATATAAATTTTAAGCGGCTGTTTCCCATACAAAAACATTCTGATGCGCAAATTAAAAAAATAATGTAAATGCTTGTTGCAAACACTACAAGGTGTGTACCAGATCCCAGGGGAAAAAATTCATGACATCTAAACAAATTTTTATGACATCTTTTACACAAAAATTTGCTTACAATTTTTTTTAAAAAATTTTATAGAAATTATTTAATACGTGTAAATGTATTGAAAGTATTTTACATTCATGTGATTATTAAAATATAAAAAAAGTAGACATTTTTCGATGGATCATCAACCCCAAATGTTACGATGTTTTATTGAGTGAAAGGTTTGTGGCATGCTTTTCTGAAGCATTATACATTGAAGTAGACACATGGAATAATACTGCGTTGAATATTATTTCAAATAAAGTTATTTTTTATGCAAATTGATATTCCGCTGAAGGATAATTTGGCAGTAAAAATTCAAGTAAGTTCAAAACGAAATTTATATTATTATGTAACAGTTTAAAATTATACAAGAAAAAAAAAAGACTTTTTCATAATAAAAATATGCCATGCAAAGATATAAATATGTCATGTAATTACATTATGTATTGTTGTTGTTGTTGTTAATTTACGTCGCACTAGAGCTGCACAATGGGCTATTGGCGACGGTCTCGGAAACATCCCGGAGGATGATCCGAAGATATGCCATCACAATTTTGATCCTCTGCGGAGGGGATGGCACCCCCGCTTCGGTAGCCCGACGACCTGCGCGCAAAGTCGAGCACTTTACGGTAGCACAGTTTAACGAGGACCAATACCGCACACCCTCGGTCCCTACGCAGACTGATCCAAGTGGTCACCCACCCGCACACTGACCGTAGCCAGTGATGCTTGACTTCGGTGTTCTGCTGGGAGCCGTGTCTTAACGATCAGTCCACTGCGGGACTACATTATGTATTAGTAATATTTATTTAAATATTCGAGCAAGCAATAAATTGTGCAAAAATACTATTTAAAGATTTAATTTTTTTAGAAAAAGTAATAAATTTTAGGGAATCGTCTAAAATGTACAAAAACCAGGAGAATTTTTATTTAACCAGACCAGGAGAGACTAATGAAATTCCGTAGCTTGCTGGTAAATCCAGTACTGTTGACAGCTAAGTATAATGTTGTGACTTTGCTTAAAAATTCAGGACTTTTCCGTATCTTTATCAAAATCATGACTTATCTGATTTACGGGACAGCTGTAGTTTTGAAACAAGTACTACCAATGCTAAAATATAATCTCAGAAAACTAAAAAAAAAATTATTATTGAGATGTGCAGATTATTTTTATATATGTAGAAATAAAAAATAAGAAAATCACCTCTATAAATATCTCAATTTTGAATTTTTTGCAGCTTACATTGATTTTTCTGTAGCACGGCAGTATTATAATTTATCTTGATTACTTTTTCAGTAGAATAAATATTAATTATAAAACGAATTCTACATTTAGTTACGAACACCGGGAATGATAATAATGCCCACCGTGGAAAGATTTCGTTCGTTGCTTGGCAAATTTTGATATTTATTTCATTTTCAGAAGTTTCAAATAAAACTAGAATTCATGGGTGTCATTGGCAGAGTACACACATTGGGTATATGTGCCCTACAAAAAATTAGATATCTTTCAAAGCACCCCTAAATATTTCAGACAAATAAAGGAAATTTTTCGTTAATTATTATTCAGTTAAATAAAAAAAGAAAGAGATAAAAATAACTTAGCTTTTTGCAGTATTTAGCTCTATTAAGTATTTCGCTCATCAAATACTTTTAACTATTTGAATTTATTTAAAACTTAAAAAATAATACTTTTCTTAAAAAAACTTTTCCTATTTTTCATAATAATTAATTAACCAAAAATATATGCATACATATTGTTATGGGGGGGGATGTAAATTCTAACCAAAAAGAAGCTTAAAGAATGAAGGATCAAAAAGTATAGAGTAATATAAATTTGAATTATATATTTTAATGAAAGAAAATTCATATTGCTGAAACAAAAACCAAATAAATAAAAAAAAATTGCGCTCAGAAGCTCCCGCGGGCCGCACATAAACAGTCAGCGGGCCGTAGGTTGTGCACCCCAATAATTAGACTAAAGAACAAAAAATTCTACCCATATAGATTTTACATACCATAAAACGAATTCTGTTGTAGAGTTTTAGATCAATATGGAGCAAGCACTGAATGAGCAGAACCTGAAAAGTAATTTAATTTTAATAAAAGGCCAAAACATTTGACTAGAACATGAAAATTTTATTAAAATTTTTATTTATTTTTAACAAAAAAAAATTATCACCATAGAATTTAAATTAATCTAAACTGTTAATTAACTAATTAACATATAAGAAACATAGTTTACAATTATATAAGATAAAAAGGTACAAATCCTTAAAATTCAAAGTTATTGTCAACAATTTAAGATTAAGAGAAACACATCTTAATTGAAAAAAATCACAACCAGGGCTCAAAACTAATGATGGTCTGAGACCGTTAAAATTTGAATCAGACCATATTAAAATAAATAATCCATGGATTCTTTGACCAGTAATTGATGTTAACGAATGGTAAACTGTTTTGATTATATAATTTTTGGTCCCAAAATAACATATTTCTTCAATATTGGAAATAAAGTTCCATTTGATGATTCCATATTATATAATTATCCTTGTCCATAATCTATTATCCATATTCTATGCTTTTATATTCTCTGTATTTATAATATTTTATTTAACATTTACACTATTAACTTAAAATAAATATTCAAATAGAGACCATCAAAAAGAATATTGAAAATGTGTATGAATTATAATATATTTCAGTTACTTGTTTACCAGTGACTAAATTTTTTCAATTTCTAACCATGATTACAATAAAGTATCTATCAGCCAACTCTAGAACAACAGATTTTTCAATTATAAAGTAAATAAAAGTAAAAATGATTATTATTCGAAGAGAAGATAAACTTTAGGGTTAAAAAAAAGGTTTTTTACAAAACAAAAATCATGCATCTTTTTTAAAAGAAAACTAATTGTTATTTGCTTCTGAAATAATATTATTTTTCTGGCACATTTACATGATGTTGTAAATTCTTTAATAATAAAACATATCAAAGATGCTGAAAAGAAGTATGATTTCATATTTTACAAAAAGATATATCTCAATAAATTTTTAGCAATCCATGATAGCAAGCTTGATGATAAAGTATTTGCTTTCCAATGAGGTGAACGATGTTCGAATCGCAGCAATGACTGGTCCGTACAAATTCTTCATCCTTCTTGCACCGACCAAAATGCTGATGAAAAAAATATCCTCAGTTGTAGACAGATCATGGGTTGGAGTCCCTTTGCCATCAGGCTTGAGAGGTTTTTGTAGTTTTCCTCTCCATGCAACGCAAATGCGGGTTAGTTCCATCAAAAAGTCCTCCACAAAGGCGAATTCTCCCAATATTTGATCCAGGACTTGTCTACTGGATTGGGTTCAGGGCTCGAAAAAACTCAGAAATTTTACCCGTCCCCGAGGACGGCTTGTCCAACAATGCACCCGTCCTCCGTTGAAACTAACCCGCCGCTTTTAAATAAATAAAAATATAATTTCTCCTATTTATAACAAACATTTATATAAATTGCACAATGAATTAGTCGTTATTAGGATTGCATTATACAGTAATAAAAGAAATACTAGGTTACTAATANCTGTGTACGTCACCGCTTCAGGAAAGCATTTCCGACCCCACATTGCTATATGATTTCGAGTCGTCAGGATGCCCCCTACCCCTCTTAGAAGTTCTGAAACGCTTAACTGAGACACCCTGTATACCATCAAAAAAGAAAAAATTTCAAAATCTTAACTTCTTATTTCATTTTGCATAATTGTAAATTTAACATCAAAATAATTAAGATAAGGTAAATACCAGTAACTGGGTCCTCAGCTACCCCCAACCAGGGTGCAAAGTAACGGGATATAAAATCATACTGATTTCCAGCTTCATTTTTGCAATCCAATTTGTCACTTGCCTTCAAAGTCACTATCAGGCCTCAACTACCTCAGAAGGTGCAGATAATAATTCCTTTCGTATTATTTTTGAATGATTCAAACTCTTGCCTGAAAAATTAAATTCAGTGGTGAGAGAAATTGTAAACAGAATCATAAACACTTACAGAGAATATCGAAACAATTATTTTCACGATGTTTTTCTCAATTTTCAGAACATTAGAAGACTCTATGAAAATTATTTAAATCGAACTACTTTTTAAAAATATTGATATCAAAATTTTTACTTTCATAATTTGATCTCTATTTTTTTTTTTTGAAAAGATAAAAAAGAATTTCACTTTTGTTTCAAATATATCTCTACATTTTTCTTGCCATGATCACAAGAAGTCTCTCATTTGCATGTTAGACTTTTCAAGTAAAAACACATAAAAAATGATGGTAATTACATGTAATGTGATCTCACATTGAAACTTTTCTTCTCATGAATTTTATTAAAATGAGCACATTTTGACACTTTGTGACATAATCTTCACGTCTTAGCCATTTTTTTTTCACCTTCGATTCTCATTTATCCGCTCTATTCAACATCCTGGTGATTTTCGTAAATTTGAAATGAGTCACGTTGTATTTCTAATGAAATGTTCACAAGCTCTATCAGCCACTCAAAGGTGGGAAATAAATGAAACTTTTATGTGCATGTTGGGCGTTTTAATTTTGAAGCCATCCCAAGTCAAAATTCTTGATGCATTCATCAAAAAGAAATTGATGGTTTATGTTGGTTTCAGTGCATTTCATGATGGTCCAACATCATCCAACTTTCTTCCATTATGTGTTCATGGTTTTTGAAATACGAATCCAAAATTCCATGATGGAAAATGCTACTTTAATACTGTGATCATCAACCATCAAGAGAAGTTTGAATCGCACGGACCAACAATCCATGATGATCCGTGATGGTTCTTACTATACACTTCCATGATGGTTTAAAGGGAATTCTTGTTGGTTCTCAGGAATATACCATCAGAACAATTAGGTTTTTTTTTATGTTGGGCCATCGTAAATCAGTCTATATTTCTACATTGGGATGGTCATTGCTTATGATCGTTCCAACATTTCATTTCTAAGATACTATGATGGAAATTCGTGATGGTTCAACATAAACAAACCATCAGCGCAAGGTGCTATTCTTATGTTGAGCCATCATAAATCAGTCTATATTTCTACATTGGGATGGTCATTGTTTATGATCGTTCCAACATTTCATTTCTAAGATACTATGATGGAAATTCGTGATGGTTCAACATAAGCAAACCATCAGCGCAAGGTGCTATTCTTATGTTGGGCCATCATAAATCAGTCATAATTCATACATTGAGGGATTTATTTGAAATTATGTTTGGGTAAACAGGTTTTGTGAGTGGGCATGATTTTTTAAAAATTGCTTTATTTTTAAAAATATAATTAAAACCGCAAAAAGTGAAATTAACATTAAGGGGTCCGAATGTTGTATTGTTGTCTGGACCAAACTAAGAAGACCATATTTCCCAGAGTGCGGCTACTCCCTATATTTTGAAGGTTAAGAATCCAAACAAGTAAAAAAATATATGTTTATTCAGAGAAAGTAACTTTTTGTGTTTGATTTTGTAACTTAATTAATAGTTAGCTCTAATTAGCGTATTTGAGGTCACCCCAGAAACCATTTAGATTGACACTTTGAGTGTGAAAATTCGATCATTAGCACAAAAGTTATTTAGGGTCATATATTTTTCTTTTGTGTTCACTGAACATAGAAGATATTTAAAAGATGGTAATTTTTTTACACAAAAGTAACATTTACAAAACTTGAAAAGAGATAGACAATTTTTTTATATAATATATTTTTTCTTACCAACACAGAAAAGACTATATATAATGAAAACATTACACAATTACAGGTGACAAAAAAATATAGGGATAATTTCTGAATGTTTTTATTTCCAAAATTTATTACATAAATTCCAATGTGTCGATCTCCGGCGTAATAGATTTGTCTACAACGTTTAGGCCATGATTTTAAAGCCCGCAAAATGATTTCCTGTGGGATTTTCTTTACCTCTTCTCTAATAGTTTTTTAAAGGCCTCTCAATGCAGAAATTCTTCGCTCATTCAGTTTGTTTTTGAGATGTCCCCATAGGAAATAGTAGCATCGTGCAGTATTGGAATCCATTGTTCTGGTCTCAGGAATTGCCCTTGCTGATCTGTTTGGAATTTCTGGGTGACCTTAGATGCATGCGATGGGGCAGAGTCCTGATGGAACACAGTATCACCATTAGGGTATAATATGCAGTAATAATCCTTAAGAAAGGACTTTAATATCTTCTGTATGTAATCCTCAGAATTTATTTTGCCGCCAGGTTTCACAAACCGAGGTTTGGTCACACAATGGGCGGATATGCCCATCCAAACCATTACGCCTTTGGGATGAGGCTCCGGGGTTGATGGTGTCAACTCTCGCCTATTCTGTCCACGGCTAAGATATTAAACTTTAGATTTAGCATTGGTATCATATAGATAAATCCTAGCTTCATCAGTTATAATGAACTTTCGCCATCTGTCCTTACGGAGAAGCTTGTAGAGGGGCCATGAACGTTGTCTCCTAATCTGCACCGATCTCTCACTTAAATGATGACATTTAGGTTTTTTATGTCATTTTCTCTTCAACTTTTTTTTAGTTGATAGCTTACAACTTGCTGACTCACATTAAGAGCTTTAGCCTTGCTTGCCTGTGTTGGTGGGTCCGGTTTTGATGTCATCTTATCAAGCTTCTGCAAATCTGATTTCTTCAATTTGCTTGGCCGTCCACTTCTTTTTGGTTTTGCATTATTTTGCATCGATCCGAGTTTTGAATTCTGGATGCGACTGATATGACTGAGTGAAATCACAATACCTTTCTTTTTAAAATGGGTTTGTATAATCCTGTGGCTCCATCGAAGTTCTAAAAATACTTGTACTTGACCAATTAGTTTTTTGTCAAATTTCTTCAAAGGTATTTTTGTGATTTTATGAAATAGTATTGCAATTGAAAGTCTAATAGCAGAGCTTTAGATCAGTATGCTATACGTGTAAAAAGGTTTTAAAACTTTAGTGGTAAATAACCACAAAAGTGATCCCTATACTTTTTTGTTACCCTGTACTCCTTTTTCACATTTTTATGAGTCCTCATAGCAAGAGGAGAAAAAAGGATTTTAAAAACCATGAGATTTAAGGCAAAAACTGAGATTGATGATAAAACTATCATAAATAAGTATCCTAAGATAGTATCATAATATTAGGTTTTTGAAAAATCATGTAAAAATCAGCAGCAATAACTGCAACAAAAAAAAAGATTTAAATGCTGTAGGAATTTAGTAAAAATCACGCGTCTCAAAAGGCTTTTACATAAATCTGTGATTCGAATTAGTAGTTATTTTAAATAATATTTTATGAGAATATTAGGATTTAAAAAAAAACACAGAGATATCAGACTACTATAAAACAGATTTAAATCCTCTTTGTAAAGTGACGACAAATAGGCTCAATTCGAAATTTTCGTATTGATTTCCTTGTATTCTGTTTATAATAATATCTTAATAAAAATTAATTCAATCTAATTGTAGCGACATAAAAATTGGAGCAAATATATCACATTGATTAAACAGTTCTTCAGTTAAAAATCGGAATTTGCAACAAAATTGCAACTCATTAGAATATAAATTTAAAGAAAATGAGCAAGAAAAATAGAAATTTTCTTGTAAATAATCTTTTAAATCAATAATTCTACATATAATTGATAAACATATCCATCATTCTTATTACTGAATTTTTTTCTTGGTTTACATTTTTTCTAACAAACCTGTTTAAAAAAAAGTCATTATTGCACGTTAATGAGAACTTAGGAAGAAAAAAAAGAAAGTGCAGGTGCGAGCGGAATAAATGCCTCGTTAACGAGATTTTAAGTAACAAAATTTAAATTTTAGATTAGCAGAATTTCGATGAATTTCTGTCAGAATATAAATTATTGATTCGCGGAAGCCAACAACTTAACGACTTAAATCACATGCCTCATGAAATGTAAAACAAGTAACATAAACTGTTTACAAAACCAATGCATAAAGTAACAGTAATAAAGGCAATACCTTGAAATAAATATAATTAATAGCATAATGGAGTGGTATTAAAACAATACCTATGAACTTCATTACACAGTCTAATCAATAGTTTTTTAGATTCCGATAAAACAACATCTTCAACTGGTAATGAACAGAAAATGAAATAATATTAATATGTATCGATATAAAATCAATAAAATTCAAAAACTTTGCATAATCATGATAAGTTAATAGTTTCTGATATATAATGCAAAGAAAATTGTGAAAATCATGCATTTTTTGAAATTTAGAATGACAATCAACATGGCAGAGAAAAAATCTCTTTTTAAACGATAAAAAATTAAGCATCCTTAACAAACCCTAAATTAAAAAAAAAGCATCTTTAAGGGCTTTTAAAAAACATATATACACAAAATATTTATTATATATGTTCTTCCCTTTAAAAAAAATTTTTTAGATTCTTTCACAATTATGATAAAACAGAAAGACACGCATGATACACTAAAATATCGCTTAAAATCAAAAAGATCCTCTAAAAATAGAGGAAAAAGTAGATACCTGTAAATAAAATAAAATTAATATAATACAATACAATTCTTAGACAACTAAGAGCAAATTAAATAAATGTTTGAATTACCTTAACTAATTTATCAAACTTCCCTTTCACCTAAAATAAACAATAATAAAAATTTATGACATTAAAAAATGTCAAAGCCATTTCAAGAAAATATTTTGAAATACATACATGTTGACATAATAATGTGCAATTTTATGTTCCATTTTAAAACTAAAATTAACTCTTTTTTTAAATAAATTATATAAGAATAACTGAAAAAGGAGCAACAATTAACCCAAGTGTATTTACAATGAATCGGAAACGACAAAAAGGAGTTAATTCAATTTATGTTTCGAGATTCAGAAGTTTTCTCGATACTTTTAATGTGTTTAATAACGTATTAAAAATATCAAAATTTTAAAAAATATACAATGACAAGTAGTGATAACTGTCGAATAATTGGGTGAAAAATTATATAATTATCGATAGAAAATACTTAAATGTGTGATTTCAATTTCTCATATCACAATAATGCCGTAATTTTAATAAAAGCATGTGAAAATCAAATGAGTGAATCAAATTCCTCGTTTCTAAATAATATTGTTCACAAAATTAATAATATGAATTTTAAAAAAAACACATGAATATCAGTAGCAATAACTATGAAAAAGTCATTACAAAAACAATTGTTTTGTCATGCTAAAAAGTGGCTAATAAATGCACCAATAGAATTATGCATATTGTAACAATGCATAACAACAATAAAGGGATTTAAAAAAAACATTGAGAAACTTTGAAGCATTAATAGTTGAAATACCACATGATTGTTATAGTATAACAATACTTATGATGGTATTCACACAAATCAAGCGCATCAAAAAGTGATTACTCAAATTCACGTTTCAAATTAATTATGTAGTAATAATATCAGAAATTTAAAAACTATGAGAAAATCAATTTCATTAATTGCAAAAGAAAAAAAAAGATTGAAACACAGATTCCTTATGACACATTGAATGTCAATTGGAAATTTCCATGTTGCGTGATCATACTAAAAATTTGTTTAATCTGATTGTAGGCAAATAAATCCCACTGAATAAATAATTCTTCTGTCACAAACCGGAATTCGCAGCAAAATTACCACTCATAAAAAATACAAGTTTCAAAAATAACGAGAAAAAAAAGTTTTAAATGTTTGGTATTTAGGAATTACTTTTTAGAATATCTTTATGAATTTTATGCTTTAATTTGAGACTAAGTTATAAAGGAATTTTTTTGTTTCACTCATGTGTTGTTGAAGTTAATCCAGAGTGGCGTTTTTCTCGAACAATTCTGAGTTAAAAAGTCATTATCAGGTGTGAATGAGAACAAAAGAGGAAAGAAGAACAAAAGACATCTGCTACATTTTAGATTTTCAAATTCATGACTTTTCATAATTTTCATGACTAATTCCAAGAACTTTTCATGACTTAACGAAGTTGCTATTTTCTCCGACAAAAACACAACAATAAATTTAAAAAAGCATTATAATAACATTCATTGAAATGATAAGTATAACCATAACTGATCTGCTATGCATCTTCATATTTATAGATCTTAAATTTAAAAAATAGAGTAAAGAAAGAGAACAATAGAAACAATAAAATAGCTGGAAAAAATGCAAAAGCAAATAAATTTTTTTCCTTTTTTTTTCTGCAGAATTTTATTCAAAAGATACTTTTCTTGTTCAATGGAAAGGAAAGAAATACTCCTGATTTTTTTGTTTTCATTTCGGAACAAAAAAGATTGCCAATGACTGGTTTACTTCAGCTAGAATTTTAAATTAATAAAATAATTAAAAATAAAAATTCTTAAATCACAGAAGTTTAAAAGTTAATTCGCTCTAGAAATTATGTATCTTCTTTAATAAATTGAAAGAACACCAAAATTTTTAAAGAACACGATAAATTCATTTTATATTATAATAAAATGTGACTGTGAGTGATGATTTTGTTAGGAATTCAGATATTCGAAGCCCCATAAAATTGGGGGGGGGGATTCCATTTTAAAAATTAGATTTTTCGGCAATTTAAATCCATGACTTTCCATGATTTTTTTTAAAAAAATAGTTAAAATCATGACAAATTTTGTTTAATACTGAAATTCATGACTTTCCATGATTTTTCATGACTTTCCAGGTGCGCGGATAACCTGAAAAAAGGGTGCTGGTAAAGACAGAATAAGTGTCTCGTCTTTATTTAAAACATACCTGTCAAAATTAGAAAAATAAATTAACAGAGATTTTACTAGTGACATTTTTTAGTCTATGAGTAAAGTTTTGATACATCATGCAAGTCGTAAAGAGAAATTCAAAATTGGAAATAATATAAGCATTTACACTTAGTGGAGGTAAAAAATTTGCATATAAATCTTAATCTAAAGATTTTTTTTAAAACCATTACTTATAATTACTTAAACTATAAACACTCAACATACTGCAGTAATGGCAATAGCACCATCTGTTGAGGAATAAGAAAAGTATTTTCGCCCTTAGAGCAAATTTTATAGCCAAAATTTTGTTTTTTAATTTAACAGGACAATTAATTAAACAGGAATAGCCGTAAAATACAGGAGGGTTGGCAGGTATGCGTAAACTAAATGTAAAGTTTAGATTAGAAGAACTAAAAATTTCTTTGTGAGAATATAAATTATTAATTCACAGAATTTCATGAATTAGCAGAAGAATCACATGCCTGGCTCTAAGGATTGATTCTTACAACTTAACATAGTGTAAAAAACACAATTTCCGATTTTTNTTACTTGTCCCATTTTTTCAAATATTTAACCTTAAGAAAAAGACTTCATTTTTAGATAAATAATTTGAACTTTTCCTTTAAGACAAAGATTTTATAAGTCTTATGGAAAATGCCAGTAAAACTTAGCATTTAAATCAACATTATTTCAGTGTCTGAAACATAGTTTTTATTTCAAAAAATTTAGTCTGTTTGAGTAAAATAAATTTGCAGACAAAACAACAATTCATAACTGTCAATATTACAAAATAAAAAGAGATTCTTTATAATAAAAAACTGTAAGAGAATCAGCTATAGCTGCTTTGGGTGTTCAACTTATATTTTGTTCTTCTGCACAAAATCTATAACAGGGTGCGTAGAAATATTTTTCAACAAAAAATAAGCACCTTTTCAGTTCTTTTTAAGCACTCAAAAAATATTTTCAATCCCTTTCCAAAAAAAGAAAATCAGAATTAGGATCTGTGCACTAATAAAAATAATTTTTTTTCCATTGGTTAAAGTTCTTTATTTATAGATATAAAATCAATAAAATTCAAAACCTTTGCATAGTCATGATAAGTTAATAGTTTCTGATGTATATTGCAGAGAAAATTTTGAAAATCATGCATTTTTTGAAATTTAGAATGACAATCAACATGGCAGAGAAAAAATCTCTTTTTAAAAGATAAAAAATTAAGTATTTTTAACAGACCCTGTATAAAAAAAAGCATCTTTAAGGGCTTTTAAAAAACATAAATTAAAAATATGCACCTTTAAGTACTTTTTTAAAATGTTACGCACCCTGTATAAGATTTAGAAACTTGAATTTACACAAAATATTTATTATATATGTTCTTCCCTTTAAAAAAAATTTTTTAGATTCTTTCACAATTATGATAAAACAGAAAGACACGCATGATACACTAAAATATCACTTAAAATCAAGAAGATCCTCTAAAAATAGAGGGAAAAGTAGATACCTATGATATAAAAATAAATGAAAGTTACTCAGTAAACTCATAAGTTTAGAAAGAGTAACTTACTGATGTAAAATTATAGGCAGGCAAATCAATTTGTATCTTGTTGTCATTTAGGCGTTTAGCTTTCAATATACCACTAAGAGTTTCAAATTTCTGTTGTTTCGATTTGTTATCTATAAGAGTAAATATAAAATTAAAAATTGCAAAATAAATGAATAAACTAATATCAGCAACAACAATAAATAAAAAAATCTTTAAATTTAACCTATGGCAAAAGTTGAAACTTAATTAAATTTTAGTCCAATTAAATACAATACAAAATTACAATTCTAAATATTAATGAAGTGGAATCTGAGTTCTAATTATCCACAAAGAAGTTAAGTGGTAAGGTATAGTTGTCAACATTTCAAAATAAAAAATTTGAAAGATTTTCAAACTAACAAGTTACACAACTAAAAGATTACTATTTTAAAATAAAAATTCTAATATTAAATATCGATAACATCTATTCAGGCAATAGAAACATATTTAGTAAGTTGTTCATTCATAGGTAGAAAAAGTTTTCTTTCAATTGACTTTTTAATAAATATTCCATTTTTAGAGATTTTTTTGATAAAAATAGGAAGACACCTACATTTTTCTATAGTTCAGAAGAGGATAAAAAATAGGGTAAACCTGCACCAATAGGAGGTCATGCCCCCTTAAATATTGATTTTAATGTTGTATCATCACAATTATAATTTTGGTTTCCGATTAAGCTTTCTCAGTCAATAGTGTAATATATAAATAAAATAAGTAAAGTAAAAAGATAAATAAATAAAAATCAGTAATGTATAAATAGATTTATAAATAAATAAATTATAATATCTTAATACTTAATTCTTAGCTATAAAATAAATAAATTATCACCCTAATAAAATATGACACAATTCTGCAAGAACCAAAAAATAAAGGATGAACTGAAGAATCAATAAAATGAAAGAACAATTTTTCAACTAAGTCACCAAAAAATGCATATATATATATATATATATATATATACATGGTATCTGCTACATTTTAAATTTTCAAATTCATGACTCTTCACGACTAAAAATCCAAGAACTTTTCATGATTTAACGAAGTTATTATTTTCTCTGACAAAAACAGAATAATAAATTTAAAAAGCATTATAATTACAATATTTGAAATGATAGGTATAACCAAAACTGTTATACTCTGCACCTTCATATTTATTGATTTTAAATTTAAAAAACAGAGTGAAGAAAGAGTTGAAGCAATAAAATAGCGGAAAAAATAATAGCTGAGCAAATAATTTTTTTTCTTCTTTTGGTCAGCAGAACTACATTCTAAAGATGCTTTTCTTGTTCATCAGAAAGAAAAGAAATATTCCTGATTTTTCTGCTTGCTTCAGCTAGAATTTTAAATCGATAAAATAAAAATAAATAATAATAATTCTGAAATCACAGAAGTTTAAAAGATACTTTACTCCAGAAATGATGCTTTTTCTAACATTTTTTGAAAGAACACTATAATTTTTAAAGAACATGATAAAAGCATTTTATATTTTAATAAAATATGACTGTGAGTGGGGATTTTGTTACAAATTCAGATATTCGGAACTCCATGAAATTGGGGGGGGAGGTAAATTCCATTTTAAAAATTAGACT
>NC_092212.1:90212553-90216837 GCF_043381705.1 Parasteatoda tepidariorum
GAGGGGATGGCACCCCCGCTTCGGTAGCCCAACGACCTGCACGCGTAGTCGAGCACTTTACGGTAGCACAGTTTAACGAGGAACCATACCGCACACCCCCGGTCCCTACGCAGTCTGATCCAAGTGGGTCACCCTCCCGCACACTGACCGCAGCCAGTGATGCTTGACTTTGGTGATCTGCTGGGAACCGTGTCTTAATGATCAGTCCACTGCGGGACGACAAGCTCTCCCCTAGAAACTATCCCAAACAATTCAATCTTACACCTTTTGTGATTTTTTTCGTCATAACAGGTTATATGGCAAGATTTTTATCAGAAAAACGTCTATAGCTTTATTATACCACATTTCTCCATAAAGGATGGCATATATGGACGGAAAAAAATCCAGTAGATTCTGAGAAATAATATTAATTTCATGATAACTGCCGCATAATGTTTCACATATAAGAAATGTTAGAGATTTTAGAGTCATCAAAATACAAAAACTGCAATATTTTATTTTCCAGTTATGATTGATATTAAATTTTCTTGAAATGTTATGTATTATGTTTATTCATCTCTTTGAATAGTAATAGGCATTAAATTCATCAAAAGTAGTAAAAAGATTTTTTTTAAATTTATTTAAAAAGAGAGTTTTGAATGAAAATAAACTGAATATTTTTGAAGGAAAAAAAGTTTTAAACTGATTTCTGTAAATGAAGTTCGCTTCATTATTTATGAGTTAATACTTATTTAAATGTTCAAGCAAGCAATAATCTGTGCAAAAATTTTATTTCAACAGGGATTTTTTTAAGTAATTTACTCAATTTTGGAGAAATTTCTAAAATGTACAAAAACCAAAAGATTTTTTTAATAAATCAGTAGAAACCGACGAAATCCAGTAATCTAGTGGAGTTGACAACTATGATAATGGTATTACACGCTTGAAATCCGTTTTTGACAGCTAAAAATGTAATGGGAATAAATCTACAGACTTGTCTATGTTAACTACAGTTTACACGATTAAAATTTTTATAATTTAAAATAAATTTTATAAATGAGCTACTTATTGGAAATCGAAACGGGGTACATTTGGCTCATAGCAGAACTCTCTACCCTTTCCCCCACTCTATGGTAGTTTCTGTCTGGATTTTCAAATAGATTAAAATCTTCTTAGTTAGGAAACTATATGGGATTGAAAACTGCATAGTTATAAAGGAAAGCGTTGTGGAAATTTTAAAAATTATTTTGAACAAATAAATACGAAAAATATAAAGAAAAGACACAAATGAAAAGGGGAGGAGAGGGAAGGGAACCCCAAATGGCGAAAGTTGCGATCGCCCTTAAAAGAAATCGAAACATTTTTTAACCCTGCGTTTGAACAGCCCTGTAGAGCAGTGTTTCCCAAAGTGTGGTACGCGTACCCCCTGGGGTACGCGTACCGCACTTTTAAAAACAAAGCTAGCCATGAAAATTTACGATTACGTATTTTTCTATTGGCTATTTTTTGCAGAGTTAACAGTTAATAATTAGCGGTGTCAATAGCCAGTTGTGATTTTTAACTTTTGCGCAATTTTTTTACAGTAAAATATGCATTCATTTTTTTATGAGTGATACACAGCGCTACGAAAAATTTAGAAAGGGTACACAAAACTCATAAATTTGGGAAACACTGTGCTTAGCTAATGCTCTCACCAGCAACGCTTTCCCGATGTCGAGCTCATTTTCCCCTTTCTTTCTCTTTCTAAATTTTCTAAGTCCGTCCCAAGTCGCTTGTCTTTCATCCCTTCAGTGGGTCGATAAATGAGTACCAAGCATGCTTGGGAACTAAACACTGGGGGTTCCGCGTTCGGCTGACCACCTAAACCGGAACATCTGCTCCTGCACCCCAAAGCCCTAGGTCAAGAAAACTGAGATGGGCACCCTCTGTAGGCTGTCGTGCCACTGAGTTTAGTTTTTATTGGTACATTTAAGAGATTTCTTTTAAAGCAGGACAACACCCAAATAGTTCCTCGCAAAAAGATTTTTCTTTTAATATTTTTAGTTAAGGGTAATTTATTTTATTCAATTCATACTATTAGTCTTCCTATATCTTGTACAAATTTATTTTCAATCCTTAATAAAATATCCATCCATTCAAATAAATCTCTTTTAAACTTGTAGTGGATGATGATTCATTAAATTGAATCAATTTTAGTTTCATATGGGAGAAAAAGTTACAATTATTTAATAAAAAGTAATTAAAAATTTCTCGTTGACCTGAGTAAGAATATATTACTTGTTTTTATTAAATACTTAGAAGTTATTCNATTGCAATTATTTAATAAAAAGTAATTTAAAAAAAAAAAAATTCTCGTTGACCTGAGTAAGAATATATTAATTGTTTTTATTAAATACTTAGAAGTTATTCTTTTTTAGGATACTTTGAATGACAAAAGTGCGCAAAAATTTATTTCAATTTTAATTTCTCACAAAAATCTATTTCAATGTTGAATAAAATTAACCATTAATCCTCGAGAGTGGATCTAATGAATACAAAATGCAATTAAAGTGTTAATTAACTTTCTACTCTGGATAATCTTGTGGATGAGAAACTCTATGCAAGTTTTTATCATATTAAGAATTCCGAGAACAAAATTTTAGATCAAGTTTTAATGATAACCAATCAAATTGACTAGGTTTAAGTTTGCCTAATGGAAATCGATACTAAATCTGTCAAACCAAATAGGGTTGGTGGGTACTTTATTTACGTCGCACTTTTATTACTGTACAATGGGCTATTGGCGACGGTTTAGGGCTGATCAAAGTAGTCACCCAACTGTAGTCACCCAACTGTTTCGGTGTTCTACTGGGAATCGTAATTCAGTCCACTGTGGAACAATATTCAATGTTAATCTACATTGTTATTATCAGAAATCTTTAAAACTTTTAAATTTTACTAAACTTAAAACGCCCTGATAATTTAGTTAAAAACTATGTTTGTTTTGACTTCCGTTCATTTCGAATTAACCATTGTATTTTTAATGCTAGATTTAATAACAATCGCAAAACCAATTATATTANCTTAGAAGTTATTCTTTTTTAGGATACTTTGAATGACAAAAGTGCGCAAAAATTTATTTCAATTTCTCGCAAAAATCTATTTCAATGTTGAGTAAAATTAATGCTCGAGAGTGGATCTAATGAATACAAAATGCAATTAAAGTAATGGATACACAAGTGTTAATTACTCTGGATAATCTTGTGGATGAGAAACTCTATGCAAGTTTTTATCATATTAAGAATTCCTAGAACAAAAGTTTAGATCAAGTTATAATGATAACCAATCAAATTGACTAGGTTTAAGTTTGCCTAATGGAAATCGATACTAAATCTGTCAAACCAAATAGGGTTGGTAGGTACTTTATTTACGTCGCACTTTTATTACTGTACAATGGGCTATTGGCGACGGTTTAGGGCTGATCAAAGTAGTCACCCAACTGCTTACTAACCGCAGCCAGTGATGTTTCGGTGTTCTACTGGGAATCGTAATTCAGTCCACTCTGGAACAATNTATTCAATGTTAATCTACAATGTTATTATCAGAAATCTTTAAAACTTTTAGATTTTACTAAACTTAAAAAGCCCTGATAATTTAGTTAAAAACTATGCTTCTTTTGATTTCCGTTCATTTCAAATTAACCATTGTATTTTTAAGGTTAGATTTAATAACAATCGCAATACCAATTATATTATATTCTTGGTGGTTTAATTTACCTTGAAGTTTGGAAGTTTTTCACCAAATCAAACTGTTTTTTAATTTCATATAATTTAATAGCCTATTGTCTTTAATTTTATAGTAGATCTTTTTTAAGAAAGAAAAAGGTTATTTGAGCTAGAAGTTATAAAACCATCAATTTTTAATTTAGTTATCGTTTGTTCTTAGAAAATATAAAATAAATCAATTTTTTTTATATACTAATTGAAATGCATTCTTTGGTGCACTGGAGAAGAACGATCTTTAACTTTCTGATTAATTCCTTAAAAGCAAATTTTTATTTATTAGTAGGACGAGTACGAAATCCAATTAGAGTAGGAAGACAAATGAACGTTTGATAATTTTCAGCTTTTCTTCTGCGTTTACGGGATGTGTTAGTTCGAACCAAACATGTATTAATACAATAAAACATTTTTTGATCTTTAAACTAATTTTTTATTAAAATTTAAATCCAACAATTTGAAAATCGTTAGGAAAGGTCGGGATAGTCTGGTTGGTAGGGCACTAGGATTCGATCCCAGCCCGCTGAAGACTCCCCGTGTAGTAAAT
>NC_092212.1:90217337-90236163 GCF_043381705.1 Parasteatoda tepidariorum
CCTGCAAAAATTGCAAAGAAAACAATTAATATAAACAAAATTCTAATAAGTATTTCAAATAAATAAATTTAAATAAAAACTTCTGAGAAAAAAATGCCGAAAAAAGGCTTCTAAAGTTATGAGAAAAAATGCCTGCAAAGGAAACAGATCGCAGAAGAGGAACAGAAGTTGCATAAGGAGTTGTTAAAAAAGTTAAAAAAATATATTTCTGTTGCAACTAGAATGGAAACAAATTGTTTTTGAATCTTTATTGAGAAATAAAAATTGAAAAATTTAAATTTTTCATCAAAACAAGTGGAAATTGTAATTTATGAAAAAAAGAATAAAATTCTTACCAGAACTATGTAGTACTACATTATCCAACTCACTTAATGTCATAAGTTCTTTCCGATCTAAAGAATAACGGCAACAATTTGTCCTACAAAAATTGCAAAGAAAACAATTAGTATAAACAAAGTTCTAATAAGCATTTTAAATAAGCAAATTTTAATGAAAATTTATAAAGGAATTCACAACACATATATTTACAAAACGAATGTGTGCATGGTGCAAAAGACTATCGGAAGGGCAAAAAGCAAATGAATAACATAGAAGAGATGCCTTAAGTTTTTAAAACGTTTTGAGAAGACATGTTGTAAAGTGACACATTTTTTAATAATAAAATAATTTTGTATGAACTTTTTTAGACGGAAAAGTTTTCTTTGGCTGCCTGAACTGAATATCCCTCAAAACCTGATTCGCATATTCTCATTCGCATGATTAGACAGCGAATCAGCACATAAATAACATTAGTAGTAATAGCAAACATTAAGAATCAAGAATTTTTTTTAAAAATATGTTATGATCAGACAGTTATTGGTGACCACTTTAGTTTTAATTAATCTGCAAAATCTGCCTAAATTGTGGGATAAAATAATCAATATTTAGATTGACAATAATTAACAGCTCGCAGTTATTCCTCATAATACATTAGGAGTACCATGTCTTTAGGAAACCCAATTAATTATTTAACGATTTTGGCTGTATTTTTAATAAATGATATATAATATAAATGTTAATTATAGTAGTATAAATTATGCAAGTATTGTACATTATTTAATGTCGAATAAAATGTCCCCAATATTAACAAAGAAACTTGTTCCATGCTTTTGCCAGCTTTCGATAATTTTTGAAACTTTTAAACAAATTTTTGACGTGTTTAATCAAAAGACAGTTTGTGACGCCAAAATCCAAAACTGTAATTAGGATATGTGCACCAATTAAAAATTTTTCTTCCTCCTATTGTTGAAAGTTCTTCATAGAAACATTAACAAAATTTAAAATAATTTCCAAAGCCTTTATATGATCATGATAAAATAACTAGTGGTTAACAAAGAACTCTTTTCCTGATTATATTTGCCATCATAAAAACAATTTATGCACAATTTTAAATACACTGGTGGACAAAATGAAGAGATGGAAAGCATTTTCGCACATGCAAGATACTCGCACACCGCTCCATGTGCTTGACAATGGTTCCGTGAATGCCCAGAGGTACAGACAGGAGGTCCTAGAGCCCTATGCGTGTCTTTTCAGGGGCGCTGTTGGCCCTGAGTTCATTTTTATGGACGACAATGTGCGACCACATAGGGCTTTCATGGTTGAGGATTATCTGGAAAGCGAGGATCATCAACGAATGGGTTGGCCAGCCAAATCCCCTGACCTGAATCCTATTGAACATGCTTGGGATGCTCTTCGGAGAGCTATTGTGATGCGTCAACCTCTCCCCAGAACCATTCTGGAGTTAAAATTTTTACTTTGGTGGAAGAATGGGAGGGTCTTCCCCAAGTCATCCTTAACTCCTTTATTAACAGCATGCATACTCGTTGTGCATGCTGTCTGTCTGTCAGGGGTGACCATACACCATACTAGAGGTAACACACACTGTACAAGCCTCACTTTTATTGTCATTTTTTATCCTTAAGTTCAGACTACATTGAATTTATTGACAATAGGTCTTGCCAGTGAATGACACTTTCATTTTTGTTTTGCATACTTTATTATCACGGAATGAGCTATATCCATACCGAATTTCATTTATTTATATTCAGTATTTTTTCAGATATTTGGTAAAATGTCATCCATCTCTTAATTTTGTCCACCAGTGTATATTCACCATTGAATCTCTCAATCTATTTTTTAAATTAATAATTACTTTATTTAACTATGCAAAAAAAGTAATTCAAAACTATAATTTAGTTATTACTTAAAAAGGTTATCGAGAGTATTTTTCAGATTTAAATAAAAGTTATTTATAAATGCATACTCAACAGAGCATTAACAAGATTACTATTATTGATCATGCCGAATTTACAAACATATGTAAAAAAATTAAGCAAACTAAGAAAACTCCAATATATTCATATTACAAATGTAAGTTAGTGTATGGTCCCTAAAATGTTTATTCTTATTATTTGTTATTTGGTTCAGTACTTCTTTAACACTAGAAAAAATAGTGCGTGGAGTCCCTCCGCGCGGAAGAAGTGAAACTTCGTAATGGGGAAATGAAAATAGGAAGGGGTAGAAATTGATTTTTAGTGAAATCATATTGTTTCTTTAAGACAAACTTTATTAACATTGCTTACAATTCACAATTGATCGCATCTTTTAATTATCGTTTTCCACGCGCATGCGTTCGAGTGCCACGCATTCTCTCTCGCTCTGTCTCTTTCTATTCCCCCTCCCCAGGAGCGTTGAACGTTTAACGCAACAGTGCTTTGATACCCCCTCCATGGTAGCGTTAAACGTTTAACGCAACCTTGTTGGAAGTCGCATTAGAAATTTCACTTATAAAATAAAAACCGGCAAAAATAAAAGAAAAACATAGAAAAATAAATATCGAAAGCAGAGTATCTATGTGCATCAAAGTATTTTTTTAATTGTATTTAATAAGAAAATATACCTATTAACTTTTTAAATACAATACTTTGTTTCATTTAAAAAATTTTTCGCTTAGTTAAAAAATATTAATAATAAAATATATTTTAAAAAAAAATTATAATAAGAAATCAGCTTATTTCTAAATTTCAATAAGGTATTCTTAAAAAAAAAAATATCGCTTTGTTTTCTTTAACGCCAATATTACCTACTATGTTTTTCTCTTACCTCGTGCGCTCAACGGACGTAAAGAGAAATCTAGTTTCCATGACAACGGTAACGTTAAACGCCACCTTGTTGGAAGTCACATTAGAAGTTTCACTTCAAAAACTGAAACTTAGTGTGTAAGTGTATAATATTGCCTTTAATTATTATTGAGTTCTCATAAAACAACTAAAGAGTACTGAAAATTTTAAAAGTAGTAATATCGGGGAGATTTGCGTATCGTGATCTGTGGCAGAATAATCACCAAGTCTTGGAAACTTCCGGGCAGTGGCCCGCGAGAAACTAAAAGAAAGAAGAAAAAAATCACAGAAAGGGACCAAATTGAAAGGTATAACTCGTAGCAAAAAAAAAAAGTCTTGGAAAAACAACTCACACTTGTGAACTTTTCACTACATTTAAAAAATAAGTAGTTGTGGTTAACTACATTTGTAACAAAGTAGTTGCAGTTTTAATAAATTACAAAAATAATGTAGTTTTTCTGGCCTCTGATCTTAAATATAATATTGCACTTAATTAGCTTTAATATCGAATCAATTCATCTAAAAGATAATTTCTCAATATCACACCAATAATTATGGGAACTTCCGAGTTTTAAAATGCTGAATATTACAATATTTGTGTGCTTTTTTATCAAAATATCTGAGAGTTAAGAAGACTTACCGAAAGATTTCTGAAGTCACAGATGCCTGCTATCCGGAATCAAGGAGTTTTTGGCACTGAATAGACCACCGCCAAGGCTGTTGCTGCACAATCATACAAATAATAAGAACTCATTCGACATCTTCTAAAACCTAGAAATGTGCAAACACTTTGTTGCAATATTAAACATGTTACATTAAAAAACAATTACATTATTCCAACTATTATTTTTCATTGTAAAATATTTTAATTAATTAATTATTGACAATTTTTTTGAAAATTTACTATTAAAAGTAAACTAGGAACTATAAAGGTTTTGCTTTTACATAAGAATTGTGTGTAAAAATGTCATTTATGTTTTTCGAATTACATTGATTGAAATAATTCCTTAAATTTTGAAAGTTATTATATATATTTTTTTACAACTGTACGCGTACTGAGCATTGAAACAAGAGGGCTGACGCATTTTTTTGTACATTGTAAACATATCCTCCAGGAACTAGAGAATCTCTATATTTTCAGAAAATATATTTCTGTTTTAATCGTAGCAAATATTTTGTTTTAATACATTAGATTAAGTACAGGGGTCGGACAAAATAATGGAAACATTTTGATACTAACACATTTTTTGATATTTCTCAAAAAATATTTAAAAATAATCAGTTTACAAATTTATAAGTGTGATTAGATCATGCGATTTCTCCTACATATAAATGAAGTTTAAAACTTTTTGAGGTTTGGGGGACTGACAATAAATTGATAACGGAAATTTTTTTTAACACTATGGCTGCGCAAAAAAATGTAGCAATAAATTTTTCAATTTGTCCACCTTTACATATGAACAACCCCAATAGATATATGTACCGCGCAAAAATACACTCTGAATAACTTTTGCTCTAATGATTGGATTTTCGCGAAGTATAAATCTCAATGGTTTTCCATTAAAAAGTTCAATTTTAATGGGTGACTTCAACTACGTTAATTAATTAGTGCTAATAAAGTAGAAGTTGGCAATCGGGGGTCTGTCCAGGCCAAATTTACTTCCGTTTAGTGGTACCTTCACAAATTCAACTTTAGGAAAAACGGTAGTTTCACAAAATACTTTTTCTTAAAATTTTATTTTTGTATCCCGTCAGAAACGGAAAATCCATATTTTTACCACATTTTTGTGTTAATTTTTTAACATAATTTTTAATTTTTTACAAATTATGTCTAAATTTTCCCAAAATTGGTACCTTACAGAAAAACCTACATTTAAGCTTAAGATTAACAAAAAATTAAAAATGTGTACATATATTGTATAAACACTTAGTTTTGTATAATTTTTTTGAATAAAAAATGGGCCCTTTTATGACTTTTTTCTTCAAAATGATGCAACTATTAAGGGATTAAATGCAATCTCTCACTTGATTGATTTTCATACCAAATCAATTCATCAAAAGAGATCATTTTTTCTCATTCGATACAATTCTCTACACCAGTGTTTCCCAAAGTGTGATACGCGTACCCCCAGGGGCACGGGAGCAGTTTAGAGGGGGTACGCGCTCTTATGCAAAATATCTTGCAACAAACGAAAATTTTAAAAAATGTTATTCAAAAACAAAGCTAGCAATGAAAATTTACGATTACGTATTTTTCTATTGGCTATTTTTTTCAGAGTTAACAGTTAATTTTTTTTTCAATGGCGGGCACTTGGAACTATTGTCCATTGGCCTCAGAAAGTGCCAGAACTGCTTACTCTCTTCTCGTTACCTAGTGGGCACCTATGGTGAAGCCACGGTGGTGGAGCAGCGTCGCCCACGTCACACAACCACAAACCCGTTTATAGGGCGGGTCACATTCACACAATCACACACAAAGGAGAAAGGACATGGAACACAGAAAGAGAGAAAGAGACATCCATGCTCTGAGCGGGATTCGAACCCGCAACCAACGGCGCCACAGTCAGACGCGCTAAACACTCGGCCACTGGTTGGCTAACAGTTAATATATAGTGGTTGAGTGGTTTCAACAGCTAGTTGTGATTTTTAACTTTTGTGCAATTTTTTTTATACTAAAAAATACATTCATTTTTTTATCAGTGGTACACAGCGTTACGAAAAATTTAGTAGGGGTACACAAAAGTTATAAGTTTGGGAAACACTGTTCTACACTAACAAATATGGTAAGTAATGAGTTTTGAAATACTAAATATTGGAATACTTTTAGGCCTTTGTTATCAAAATATCTGAGAGTTGAGAAGACTTACCGAAAGATCTTCGAGATCTCAGGTAAAAAAGGGGTTCTTGGCACTGCAGACATTGTTGCCACACAATCATACAAGTAACAGGAACTCATCGGACTTCTTTTAACACCTACAAATATGCACAAACTTTTAATACAATATTAAATATATTACTTTAAAATACATTAATTTCATTCCCTTTTTTATTTTTCATAGCAAAAATATTTTAAGAATCAAGTATTCATTTTTTAAAACATTAAAAACAAATTGGGAACTACGAGGCTCATCCAGAAAGTAAGTTTCCCAATTTTTTTTTAAAAAAAGAACTCATACTTTCAGGAACATATTTATTGGCAACAACTACAGCAATGTTTCAGCTATTTTTTAACATAGCCACCACCAGAATTGAGACACTTGTCGCATCGTGGGATCAACTTTTGTATCCCTCTGTCGTAGAATTCTGCCGCCTGTAAATGGAACCACGTTGTGAAACAGTAAACGCTGACCGTTACTGTGAAACACTGTGAAAATTGCGACGTGTTATTCGAAACAAGAGGCGTGGAATGCTTAATGCAGGTGTTGTGCTCCTCCATGACAATACTCGTCCACATATGGCTCGACGTACAGCAGCTGGTTTGACGAAATTTGGCTCGGAGTTGTTTGATCATCCACCCTACAGCCTTGATCTTGCTCCCAGCGATTTTCCTGTTTTCTTGCACCTCAAGAAATTCCTCTCTTCCGGTGAGCGTTTTGGCAACGACGAAGAGCCGAAGACGTCTGTCACATGCTGGTTCCATTCACAGGCGGCCGAGTTCTACGACAGAGGGATGCAAAAATTGATCCCACGATACGACAAGTGTCTCATTTCTGGTGGTCGCTATGTTAAAAAATAGCTGAAACATTGCTGTATTTGTTGCCAATAAATATGCTTCTTAAAGTATGAGTTCGTTTTTTTTTTTTGAAAAATAGGGGAACTTACTTTCTGGATGAGCCTCGTATCATGGTCTTGCCAATCAAACAGGTAGCCTTTCAAGTAGCCATTAGAAATTTTTAATTTAACTAACATTAAAAATAGTTGACAGGAATCGCTACAAACTACAGTAATAAAAAATAGTTTAGCTACTTCTGACCACTGATCAAAAGTTATTATTATTTTTTTTTACAACTAAATGGGTATTAAGAATTAAAGCAAGAGGGCTATCCTATTTTTTCTGTACATTATAAACATATCCTCCTGTCACTAGAGAATTTCTGTATTTTCAGAAAATATTTTTAGTTCTAACTAGATACAAAAATTATGTATGAATACGTTACAATAAATAGAATTTTGTCCACAGTTACATATGAAAAATTTAAACAGTTCAGTGGAAAAAGATATCACCCTTAATAATTTTTGTTCGAATGATTTGATTTTCACAAAAAAGTGCAATCTTAATGGTTCTGTTACGGTGAATGATCGAAATCTGGAGAATGTCGACTCTCACCGGTGAATGTCAACAATCACATAGTCGCTTTGGTGAATGTCTGAAATATTTGTTATATCCAATTTTATATTAATTTATTCTATATTTTAATACTTACTGACGATAGATTACAAGAAGCATCAGTGTTTGGAGTATCGGACAAATATGTACCGGACAATGGCACTTGACCTTAAAAAAACATCAGTGTAGGGTATACCGTGCAAATGTATATCGGGCAGTGGCACTGAACCTTAAAAAAACATCAGTGTAGGGTATACAGGGCAAATGTATACCGGGCAGTGGCACTTAACCTTGAAAAAACATCAGTGTAGTGTATACCGGGCAGTGGCACTTGGCCTTAAAGAAACATCAGTGTAGGGTATACCGGGCAAATGTATACCGCGCAGTGGCAATTAACCTTAAAAAAACATCAGTGTAGGGTTAAAATATCGAATAAATGTAATTATATCCACGAATAAATTCATATCAAATCGAATGTAATAAATATTTCGGACATTCACCAAAGCGACTATGTGATTGTCAACATTCACTGGTGAAAGTAAACAACCACCGATTTCGGTCTTATGAAGTGATCTATTATTAGTTCCAAATGGGTGACAACAAATATGCTAATTAATTAGTGTTAACTACTAATATTCAAATACAAAAAAGTACTTTCTCGAAATAAACATGGACTTTTTTTTAGATACTATATGGATGTTTTACTCTTAAAATCTGGGGGGGGGGGAGAGGTAGTTGCAATCTAGAAATTGCGATCCTTATAATATACTATAATATTCTATTGTTAATTTCCTAGTTATTTTAGTATTTAGAACATAAAGTCTTTAAATTTTTCAGCACAATTTAATTAATAGAACATTAAACGATTCCTAGTAGATTAATATCAATATATAGAAAATTCTTATAGTAATGTAGCATAAAAATAATAAACAGCATCAGTTAGTCGGTATTCTTTCGTAATAGCAATCTAATTTGATTAAGATTTTAACTATAGTTTAAGAATGTCTCAGTCAAATAATATTAAAGTAGGATTTCAACAATGCTAAAGAAAAAAATGAAACGAAAAGAAAGAATTGTAAATTGCAAAATGATCCCCCAATTCGCCATTCAAAAATTCCATGATATGATTGTTGTATTTTACTCTATTTTAAGACCATCGTTGAACAGTCGACCCAATTTTTTGGATTTACTACTACTAATGTTCAACTCCGTAGCCTTGTGATTTTGAACCTAATCTAGAAGACAAGGAAACTCCTGGATCAAGCATTGGGAGGAATTTTCCTTCGAGGAGGGCTTTTTGAAGGAACTAACCCGCATTTGCGTTACATGTAGAGAAATACATGAAAGACCTCCAATGGTTATCCCGACGGCCAAGGGACTCTAACCCATGATTCGTCTACCACTGAGGATATTTTACGTCAGCACTGTGGTCGGTGAACGCCGTATGCGGAATTCGTATCAACCTGGCCTCGCTGGGATTCGAACCCGGTTCACTTCAATAGAAAGAGAACGCTTTATACCCTGAGGCATCGTGGTTCTATGATTACTGTATTGATAGTAACCAATCATTATAAGAAACGATAGTTGTGAAACTACGAAATTCAATCTTTATGATTTGTCGCTGGATTGACTGAAAATAATAAATAATAATATGAACTTGAAATGATCCCCATTAAAGTCAGATGGTGTATCAAATTTTCATTATTAATTAAAATAAAAAGATGCTGGCTTGAAAATCTATTTTTCCCTATTCTCCGATTTGAGTAGATTATTTTAAAATCCTTGCTTACTTGAGTAGAAAACGGTGGTCTTCTGAACGTGCTTTTAGCACGGGAATAAATATTCGGGAATAACTGGGCAAAAAGCCGAAAGTCAGAAAAATCACGACAGTCTACCCAAGTCAAAAGTCTAGACGGTCCCATCAAAACATTTTGATGGTTTTTGTTGGTTTCAATGAGATTAATGATGGTCCAACATCATTTGATGGTCAACATCATACAACATTTTCCATTATACGTTCATGGTTTTCGATATGCCAACAAACTTCCATTATTCCATGATGGAAATTGCTGCTTTAATACTGTAACGGTTAACCATCTAGAGAAGTTTGATTCTCATGGATCAACAATCAACGATGGTTCCTATCTATACATTTCCATGATGGTTTGTTGGTTCTCAGAAATATACCATCAAAACATTTTAGTATTTTTTTAATGTTGGACCATCATAAATAGGTTCGAATTCCTACTTTGGGATGATGGTTGCTTATGATCATTCCTACACTTGATTTCTAAGAAACTAGGGTGGAAATTTTTTATGGTTTAACGTGAAAAAACCATCAAAACAAGTTGCTATTCTTATGTTGAACCATAATAAATCATTCGAATTCATACTTTGGGGTGATGGTTATTTATTTTGGTTACCATCAAAATTATAATGGTTTTATAGTGGAATTATTGATGGTTACCATCAAGATTAAGTTGGTCCACAAATGGAAAACTATCAAAAATTTTGACTTTGGTAACTTAGCAGAATATTTTGGATATCAAGGTAACTACTAACTTTGCAATATAGAATGCATTTTATGCTGCGTATAATTTCTTTTGACTAAAGCATTCTTTGGGAGGTACGCGAAAAAATTACAAAATATATATTTAAATTTAAGAACAATTTTTATATTTAACAAAGAGTTATTGATGAATTTCATCTCATGGAATCTCATGGAGTAAAGCACATAATAACAACGATGGAAACGAACAAGCTGATAACTAAAGAGGCAATTAATAAGGGTCAATTTTTCAACATCAAAGTTCCACATTCATTCATAAAGCTTTAAGCTGAAACACAAATTAAGAAGTCAAAATTCACATATGGGAGAAAGGTTAAAATATAAGTTTAGAAGGGTTTACGACGTCCTACAATAGGTTAACGTTTGAAGGCAAAATTCGATTATTTTTTTCAAAGAAATTGGCTAAAACCTTTTTAGACGTAACTTCTTTCTGGGTGGATGGGCTGACGAAAATACTGTTTTGGGCAAACGAGTTCCAAAATTTGACTAAAATTTTGAGCTTAAATTCAAACTTGTTATTTGGTCGGAAATCAGAAAAAGCTTCCCACTTATTTTTCAACGGTCAAGAAAAAAAANTGTCAGGGGTGACCATACACCATACTAGAGGTAACACACACTGTACAAGCCTCACTTTTATTGTCATTTTTTATCCTTAAGTTCAGACTACATTGAATTTATTGACAATAGGTCTTGCCAGTGAATGACACTTTCATTTTTGTTTTGCATACTTTATTATCACGGAATGAGCTATATCCATACCGAATTTCATTTATTTATATTCAGTATTTTTTCAGATATTTGGTAAAATGTCATCCATCTCTTAATTTTGTCCACCAGTGTATATTCACCATTGAATCTCTCAATCTATTTTTTAAATTAATAATTACTTTATTTAACTATGCAAAAAAATTAATTCAAAACTATAATTTAGTTATTACTTAAAAAGGTTATCGAGAGTATTTTTCAGATTTAAATAAAAGTTATTTATAAATGCATACTCAACAGAGCATTAACAAGATTACTATTATTGATCATGCCGAATTTACAAACATATGTAAAAAAATTAAGCAAACTAAGAAAACTCCAATATATTCATATTACAAATGTAAGTTAGTGTATGGTCCCTAAAATGTTTATTCTTATTATTTGTTATTTGGTTCAGTACTTCTTTAACACTAGAAAAAATAGTGCGTGGAGTCCCTCCGCGCGGAAGAAGTGAAACTTCGTAATGGGGAAATGAAAATAGGAAGGGGTAGAAATTGATTTTTAGTGAAATCATATTGTTTCTTTAAGACAAACTTTATTAACATTGCTTACAATTCACAATTGATCGCATCTTTTAATTATCGTTTTCCACGCGCATGCGTTCGAGTGCCACGCATTCTCTCTCGCTCTGTCTCTTTCTATTCCCCCTCCCCAGGAGCGTTGAACGTTTAACGCAACAGTGCTTTGATACCCCCTCCATGGTAGCGTTAAACGTTTAACGCAACCTTGTTGGAAGTCGCATTAGAAATTTCACTTATAAAATAAAAACCGGCAAAAATAAAAGAAAAACATAGAAAAATAAATATCTAAAGCAGAGTATCTATGTGCATCAAAGTATTTTTTTAATTGTATTTAATAAGAAAATATACCTATTAACTTTTTAAATACAATACTTTGTTTCATTTAAAAAATTTTTCGCTTAGTTAAAAAATAATAATAATAAAATATATTTTAAAAAAAAATTATAATAAGAAATCAGCTTATTTCTAAATTTCAGTAAGGTATTCTTAAAAAAAAATATCTCTTTGTTTTCTTTAACGCCAATATTACCTACTATGTTTTTCTCTTACCTCGTGCGCTCAACGGACGTAAAGAGAAATCTAGTTTCCATGACAACGGTAACGTTAAACGCCACCTTGTTGGAAGTCACATTAGAAGTTTCACTTCAAAAACTGAAACTTAGTGTGTAAGTGTATAATATTGCCTTTAATTATTATTGAGTTCTCATAAAACAACTAAAGAGTACTGAAAATTTTAAAAGTAGAAATATCGGGGAGATTTGCGTATTGTGATCTGTGGCAGAATAATCACTAAGTCTTGGAAACTTCCGGGCAGTGGCCAGCGAGAAACTAAAAGGAAAAAAAAATCACAGAAAGGGACCAAATTGAAAGGTATAACTCGTAGCCAAAAAAAAAAGTCTTGGTAAAACAAACTCACACTTGCGAACTTTTCACTACATTTAAAAAATAAGTAGTTGTGGTTAACTACATTTGCAACCAAGTAGTTGCAGCTTTAATAAATTACAAAAATAATATAGTTTTTCTGGCCTCTGATCTTAAATATAACATTGCACTTAATTAGCTTTAATATCGAATCAATTCATCTAAAAGATAATTTTTCAATATAATTTTTTACGCCAATAATTATGGGAACTTCCGAGTTTTAAAATGCTGAATATTACAATATTTGCGTGCTTTTTTATCAAAATATCTCAGAGTTAAGAAGACTTACCAAAAGATTTGTGAAGTCACAGATGCCTGCTATACGGTGGAGCAGCGTCGCCCACGTCACACAACCACAAACCCGTTTATAGGGTGGGCCACAATCACACACAAAGGAGAAAGGACATGGAACACAGAAAGAGAGAAAGAGACATCCAGGCTCTGAGCAGGATTCGAACCCGCAACCAACGGCTCCGCAGTCAGACGTGCTAAACACTCGGCCACTGGTTGGCTAACAGTTAATATATAGTGGTTGAGTGGTTTCAACAGCTAGTTGTGATTTTTAACTTTTGTGCAATTTTTTTTATACTAAAAAATATATTCATTTTTTTATCAGTGGTACACAGCGTTACGAAAAATTTAGTAGGGGTACCAAAAGTTATAAGTTTGGGAAACACTGCTCTACACTAACAAATATGGTAAGTAATGAGTTTTGAAATAGTAAATATTGGAATACTTTTAGGCCTTTGTTATCAAAATATCTGAGAGTTGAGAAGACTTACCGAAAGATCTCAGGTAAAAAAAAGGAGTTCTTGGCACTGCTGACATTGTTGCCACACAATCATACAATTAACAGTAACTCATCGGACTTCTTCTAACACCTACAAATATGCACAAACTTTTAATACAATATCAAATATATTACTTTAAAATACATTAATTTCATTCCCTTTATTATTTTTCATAGCAAAAATATTTTAAGAATCAAGTATTCATTTTTTTAAACATTGAAAACAAATTGGAAACTACGAGGCTCATCCAGAAAGTAAGTTTCCCTATTTTTTTTAAAAAAAAGAACTCATACTTTCAGGAACATATTTATTGGCAAAAACTACAGCAATGTTTCAGCTATTTTTTAACATAGCCACCACCAGAATTGAGACACTTGTCGTATCGTGGGATCAACTTTTGTATCCCTCTGTCGTAGAACTCTGCCGCCTGTAAATGGAACCACGTTGTGAAACAGTAAACTCTGACCGTTACTGTGAAACACTGCGAAAATTGCGACGTGTCATTCGAAACAAAAGGCGTGGAATGCTTAATGCAGGTGTTGTGCTCCTCCATGACAATGCTCGTCCACATATGGCTCGACGCACAGCAGCTGGTTTGACGAAATTTGGCTCGAAGTTGTTTGATCATCCATCCTACAGCCCTGATCTTGCTCCCAGCGATTTTCATGTTTTCTTGCACCTCAAGAAATTCCTCTCTTCCGGTGAGCGTTTTGGCAACGACGAAGAGCCGAAGATGTCTGTCACACGCTGGTTCCATTCACAGGCGGCAGAGTTCTATGACAGTGGGATGCAAAAATTTATCCCACGATACGACAAGTGTCTCATTTCCGGTGGTCGCTATGTTGAAAAATAGCTAAAACATTGCTGTAGTTGTTGCCAATAAATATGTTTCTTAAAGTATGAGTTCGTTTTTTTAAAAAAATAGGGGAACTTACTTTCTGGAAGAGCCTCGTATCATGGTCTTGCCTATCAAATAGGTAGCCTTTCAAGTAGCCATTAGAACTAACATTAAAAATAGTTGCCAGGAATCGCTACAAACTACAGTAATAAAAAATAGTTTAGCTACTTCTGATCACTAATCAAAAGTTATTATTGTATTTTTTTTAAAACTAAATGGGTACTAAGAATTAAAACAAGAGGGCTATCATATTTTTTCTGTACATTATAAACATATCCTCCTGTCACTAGATAATTTCTGTGTTTTCAGAAAATATTTTTAGTTCTAACTAGATACAAAATTATGTATTAATACGTTACAATAAATAGCATTTTGTCCACAATTACATATGAAAAATTTAAACAGTTCAGTGGAAAAAGATATCACCCTTAATAATTTTCGTTCGAATGATTTGATTTTCAAAAAAAAAGTGCAACTTTAATGGCTCTGTTAAGGTGAATGACCGAAATCTGGAGAATGTCGACTCTCACCGGTGAATGTCAACAATCACATAGTCGCTTTGGTGAATGTCCGAAATATTTGTTATATCCAATTTTATATTAATTTATTCGTTGATATTATTATATTTATTTGATATATTTATATTTATTCTATATTTTAATACTTACTGACGATAGATTAGAAGAAACATCAGTGTTTGGAGTATCGNGTTTTGAATATATTCCCTTCCAGTTTCTCTGATGTTGTAACACTTACATATACTAATAATCGTCGTTAGAAAAACAGTCACCTTTATAGTAACTAATTAAAAAAAATTACTTCTTACAAGAATTGCGATAGTTGATCTTAAAATTGCGTCGTCTGAACTACGAAAATCGGATCTATCTGGAGTGCGGGTAAAAAATTCGAAAAATCTTATCTGCTGCGCGTAAAAGGGGAGATAATAGGTAAAATAAGTAAAAATGAGAAAGGATTGGTAGCTATGTAGTTTCAATTTTCTGTTTCTCTTTGAAAATCGGTAAATTTTCTGAAAAAGCGGAATACTTATAAAAAAAATGAAATTTTTAGAAAATCTGAATTTTTGATAAAAAAGCTGAAATTTAAGAGATAAAAGTGAAAATAGCGGAAATCCGCTAAAAAGCGGAAAAATCTCATCCATGCACTAGAGATTTTCTGTGTTTTCAGAAACTATTTTTAGTTCTAACTAGATACAAAAATTATGTATTAATACGTTACAATAAATAGCATTTTGTCCACAATTACATATGAAAAATTTAAACAGTTCAGTGGAAAAGGATATCACCCTTAATAATTTTTGTTCGAATGATTTGATTTTCACAAAAAAAGTGCAATTTTAATGGCTCTGTTACGGTGAATGACCGAAATCTGGAGAATGGCGACTCTCACCGGTGAATGTCAACAATCACATAGTCGCTTTGGTGAATGTCCGAAATATTTGTTATATCCAATTTTATATTAATTTATTCGTTGATATTATTATATTTATTTGATATATTTATATTTATTCTATATTTTAATACTTACTGACGATAGATTAGAAGAAACATCAGTGTTTGGAGTATCGGGCAAATATATACCGGGCAGTGGCACTGAACCTTAAAAAAAAACATCAGTGTAGGGTATACAGGGCAAATGTATACCGGGCAGTGACACTTATCCTTAAAAAAACATCAGTGTAGTGTATACCGGGCAGTGGCACTTGGCCTTAAAAACACATCAGTGTAGGGTATACCGGGCAAATGTATACCGCGCAGTGGTACTTCACCTTAAAAAAACATCAGTGTAGGGTTAAAATATCGAATAAATGTAATTATATCCACGAATAAATTCATATCAAATCGAGTGTAATAAATATTTCGGACATTCACCAAAGCGACTATGTGATTGTCAACATTCACCGGTGAAAGTAAACAACCACCGATTTCGGTAATTCACCTTAACAGCTCCATCAGATGAAGTCACCCACTATGAGTTCCAACTTAATGGGTGACAACAAATATGCTAATTAATTAGTATTAACTACCAATAATCAAATACAAAAACGTACTTTCTCGGAATAAACATGGACTTTTTTTAGATACATGTATTTTTTACTCTTAAAATCTGGGGGGGGGGGAGAGGTAGTTGCAATCTAGAAATTGCGATCCTTATAAAATACTATAATATACTATTGTTCATTTCATAATTATTTTATTTAGAACATAAAGTCTTTAAATTTTTTAGCACAATTTCATTAATAGAACATTAATTGATTCCTAGTAGATTAATATCAATATATAGTAACTTTTATAGTAATGCAGCATAAAAATAATAAACAGCATCAGTTAGTCAGTATTCTTTCGTAATAGCAATCTCATTTGGTTAAGATTTTAACTACAGTTCAAGAATGTCCCAGTCAAATAATATTAAAGTAGGATTTCAACAATGTTAAAGAAAAAAAAAGAAACGAAAAAAAAATTGTAAATTGCGAAATGATCCCCCAATTCGCCATTCAAAAATTCCATGATATAATTGTTGTATTTTACTTTATTTTAAAACCATCGTTGAACAGTCGACCCATTTTTTTTTGGATTTACTACTGCTAATGTTCAACTCCGTAGCCTTGTGATTTTGAACCTAATCCAGAAGACAAGGAAACTCCTGGATCAAGTATTGGGAAGAATTTTCCTTCGTCGAGCACTTTTTAAAGGAACTAACCCGCATTTGCGTTACATGGAGAGAAATACATGAACGACCTCCAATGGTTATCCCGACGGCCAAGGGACTCTAACCCATGATTCGTCTACCACTGAGGATATTTTACGTCAGCACTGTGGTCGGTAAACGCCGTATGCGGAATTCGTATCAACCTGTGCTCGCTGGGATTCGAACCCGGTTCACTTCAATAGAAAGAGAACGCTTTATACCCTGAGGCATCGTGGTTCTATGATTACTGTATTGATAGTAACCAATCATTATAAGAAACGATAGTTGTGAAACTACGAAATTCAATCTTTATGATTTGTCGCTGGATTGACTGAAAATAATAAATAATAATATGAACTTGAAATGATCCCCATTAAAGTCAGATGGTGTATCAAATTTTCATTATTAATTAAAATAAAAAGATGCTGGCTTGAAAATCTATTTTTCCCTATTCTCCGATTTGAGTAGATTATTTTAAAATCCTTGCTTACTTGAGTAGAAAACGGTGGTCTTCTGAACGTGCTTTTAGCACGGGAATAAATATTCGGGAATAACTGGGCAAAAAGCCGAAAGTCAGAAAAATCACGACAGTCTACCCAAGTCAAAAGTCTAGACGGTCCCATCAAAACATTTTGATGGTTTTTGTTGGTTTCAATGAGATTAATGATGGTCCAACATCATTTGATGGTCAACATCATACAACATTTTCCATTATACGTTCATGGTTTTCGATATGCCAACAAACTTCCATTATTCCATGATGGAAATTGCTGCTTTAATACTGTAACGGTTAACCATCTAGAGAAGTTTGATTCTCATGGATCAACAATCAACGATGGTTCCTATCTATACATTTCCATGATGGTTTGTTGGTTCTCAGAAATATACCATCAAAACATTTTAGTATTTTTTTAATGTTGGACCATCATAAATAGGTTCGAATTCCTACTTTGGGATGATGGTTGCTTATGATCATTCCTACACTTGATTTCTAAGAAACTAGGGTGGAAATTTTTTATGGTTTAACGTGAAAAAACCATCAAAACAAGTTGCTATTCTTATGTTGAACCATAATAAATCATTCGAATTCATACTTTGGGGTGATGGTTATTTATTTTGGTTACCATCAAAATTATAATGGTTTTATAGTGGAATTATTGATGGTTACCATCAAGATTAAGTTGGTCCACAAATGGAAAACTATCAAAAATTTTGACTTTGGTAACTTAGTAGAATATTTTGGATATCAAGGTAACTACTAACTTTGCAATATAGAATGCATTTTATGCTGCGTATAATTTCTTTTGACTAAAGCATTCTTTGGGAGGTACGCGAAAAAATTACAAAATATATATTTAAATTTAAGAACAATTTTTATATTTAACAAAGAGTTATTGATGAATTTCATCTCATGGAATCTCATGGAGTAAAGCACATAATAACAACGATGGAAACGAACAAGCTGATAACTAAAGAGGCAATTAATAAGGGTCAATTTTTCAACATCAAAGTTCCACATTCATTCATAAAGCTTTAAGCTGAAACACAAATTAAGAAGTCAAAATTCACATATGGGAGAAAGGTTAAAATATAAGTTTAGAAGGGTTTACGACGTCCTACAATAGGTTAACGTTTGAAGGCAAAATTCGATTATTTTTTTCAAAGAAATTGGCTAAAACCTTTTTAGACGTAACTTCTTTCTGGGTGGATGGGCTGACGAAAATACTGTTTTGGGCAAACGAGTTCCAAAATTTGACTAAAATTTTGAGCTTAAATTCAAACTTGTTATTTGGTCGGAAATCAGAAAAAGCTTCCCACTTATTTTTCAACGGTCAAGAAAAAAAATTTAGATGACTAAACCCACAGGTGGTCAGCATGCACCACAAATGACACGCGTGGAGAGGCAGAACTCATGCCAATATTCTTTTCAATGTCTTTGTTTTTTCATCTGAGGAATGTGTGTTACTTTCTTATAGCTAATTTGTAATGAACTTTTTTAAAAAAACAAAGTCATCGATGAACACCTTCAAAAATTTTCAACTTAGCTTTACAACTATTTAACTTAGGGGAGTGTCGGGTACCCCCGCCCACTGTCAATTTCATATGTATAGAATATTTTTTCAAGTCAATGGGCCATCGGACATTAATAGGCTTGCTAGAAAGGAAT
>NC_092212.1:90236643-90253794 GCF_043381705.1 Parasteatoda tepidariorum
AAGTATTTTATATTAAGTTTATAAGAAGAGATCAACCAAATAAGTTTATATTGAAAAACAACTATTGTTATTAATTATTGTTACTTAAATTAAATTATTTTCGTTAAATATTTAATATAAATATATATTAATATTATAATATATTAATATACATTAATAATGATAAAAAGTATGACATTTGTTGTTATTAAATGATAGAATTCACTAAAAGTATATAAATATGTAATAAATAAAATAATTTTGTGATAAAAATGATAAATGAGGTTTATTTATTGTCAATACATTGGTCATTTTCATTTACAACTGAAAAAAACGTCAAAAAACATAATTTTTGTAACTGGGTGGGGCTTCCCGACACGTTTTTAAAAAAGAGCTGAAAAACATGTTTTTTTAAAATTTCTATTTTTTTAAGTTAAACTATTCTTTTTTTTGGTTTATTCTCTTTGCATTATTTAATTAGATGATAAAACAATAGAAAATACAAAAATAGTGATTATTACTCAATATTATACTGAAATATAAGCAATGTGGGCGGGGCTACCCCACGCTCCCCTAACTCTTTCAGACGAACGCGCTTACGAAAATTTGTAATTAATTCATGATTTTCTAGATGCAGAATCACAACTTCTGGTTCAAGAACTCATTTTACTCATAAGTCCTTTTTGTTGGGTGATATATCGAAAATTTTTGTTGGGATAATTACTTTCTAAATTGGCCTAAAAATTATCTAAAACGTATTTTGGTCATTAATTTTGTTTTAGCGATAAGTTAGTTAAAAGTTTTGGTGTGCCGACGCGAGCTAACGATTTTCTAAAATGGGCAACGTTTTGAAGCAAAATTTAATTTTGTATTTGCCCACTTTGCATTTTAGACCAAATTCGTTTTGGACAAAAAATAGTTCGGAAGGTCAACGATTTCTTACAATAATCTTAAATTTGGTGGAATAGCATAAGGTGCTTAACATCATAATTTAGCTAGAAACACAACCGGACCATAACTATTTTTTGACTGATCAACATTCAAACTTTTGGTTCTTAGGATCAGTTAAAACCTGTTTCTGTTGTGGCTCTTTTCCCCTTTTTTTATGGGTGGACTAACGAAATTTCTTGTCGTGTTGACATGAGAGATTAATTCCCTACAATAAACTAATATTTCGTAACGAAATTCGTAAATTTAGTTCAAAGTTTTGTTTAGTCAATCAAAAACTGTTTTGGCTAAAAAACACACTTTTATACGGGTAAAAAGAAAGTATTTACGCAATAGCAGATGTGACCCTGAAGGATCAAGGATATAAAGGATCCAAACCTACGAGACCCTCGGCATGAAGCACCGGCCGCCTTTACTTTCCAGGCAAATTAGTAAGAATCCATTTGAAAATGGTGAGCTTCGATTAGACAACCGGGTTTGTACCTCAATTCCTTAATTCTTTCCAATGATATCTCAGTGACCAGTGACTTAGCCACTTGGACATCATGACTTAAAAATAAATAAATAAATAAAACTTTTCAGCAAGTTGGCTAATTAAAAAGTTTGGTGCGCAATAATAAGCAAACCCATCCTCATATAGGGCTAACTCTGAGTTGTAAAATTTAAAATTTTGTTCTAAAAATCTTTGATTTTTAAAAAGTTTAGTAAAAATTGACGAACTTTTGTTTCGTGGTCAAATATTGGCTAAGCTATGTCTAATTTAAATTTTTTTTTGTTGGATTGCTTGGGATAACAAAATTTTTACAAGAAAATAATATTTTGAGGCCAAAATCAATATTGCGGTTTCTAAGTCAAAAATCATTTAAAGCTTGATTTGGCTCTTTTTTAAAGATAATTTGATAATTTTTTAATGTTTATTGGCGATCTGGAACGACAGATTTCTAGATCATAAAATATATAAAACCTATTTTGGAAAGCGTTCTATATTTATATGTAAATAATCTAACGAATCTTGACAGTGAGTGAAGATTTTGATTCTGGGAAAATATCTAGAAGGATAACGATTTACTAATGGAGGCTAACTTTAAACGCGAAATTCAAATTTGAGATTTCCAGGACAAAAATTATTCACAGCTTGTTTTTGCCGTAAAATAATTTTTTTTGTCGAATGAGCTGACAAGAACTTATTTCGGATTAGAATGCACTAATAATTTCTTACAATGTACTCGAGTTCTGAAAAAAAAGGACTTGTTTCTATTTGAAAATATAGTTAAAATTTATTAATTCTTAACTTTTTTTTAACACTCGGGCTAACGAATAACTTATTTTATTTTATAATCGTCGTTGAACAGCTGACCCAATTATCGGGTTTGCGACTGCTAATGTTCAACTTCGTAGCCTTGCAATTTTGAACCCAATCCAGAAGACAAGGGAACTCCTGGATCAAGTATTAGGTAAAAATCCTTTTTGATGGAATAAAATCGCATTTGCGTTATATGGAGAGGAAGATCACGAGAACCTCCAACGGTTAGCCTGACGGGACTCTAACCCATGATCTCTCTACCACTGAGGATATTTCACGTCAGCATTATGGTCTGTGCAATCCGAATGCGGATTCATATCGACCAGCCATCGGGAGATTCGAACCCAATTCTCCTCATTGTAAAAGCTCTATCCCCATGACGACTTAACGAATATCTAACGCGATTTACATTGTCCTACAATGGATTTGCATTTGAAGGCTAAATCCATATTTGTAGTTTTTAATTCAAAAAGAAGATGGAAAAAACGTTAAACCTTTTACATAAATATAACATGCAACGTGTAATATTATTATTATTATTTTAGCTGCGATACTAGCGAAAACTTTTATTGAAGAACCGATTTTCTAAATTAGGCTGAAACTGAGATATTAAATTCAAACTTAGCAGATGGCAATACAATGAGAGGAATTTATAAATTTCTCCGGAGGCTACGAATACATTGATTTAGACCTATCTGTGCCGCTATGACGTCAGAGAAGGACTTCCTGTTTGATATGCTTAATTTTTTAGAGTCCTTCCTTAGAATACTGGGTGAATTTGGACGGAGAGTAGATAAAACTTGTTTAGGACATTGTTTTTAGCAGTCAAGCAAACCGATATTTCTGATGGGCTATTGGGGGAAGCAAACGATATTCTATAATCTTTACAGTAATTCGAACCATATTTTATAAATTTTCAAAAAATTGCTATATTTTTTTATGAAAATTTTTATGTTCTCTAGTAATTAGTATGCACTTTTCATTNATCCCTCTACCATCGAGGATATTTCACGTCAGCACTGTGGTCTGTGCAATTCGTATCGACTAGCCATCGGGGGATTCGAACCCGGTTCTCCTCATTGCAAAAGCGAAAGCTCTATCCCCTAAGGCATGACGACTTAACGAATATCTTATGGAATTTACATTGTCCTACAATAAAGTTGTGTTTGAATGTAAAATCCATATTTGTAGTTCTTTATTAAAAAAGATGGAAAAAACGTTAAACCTTTTACATAAATATAATATGCAACGTGTAATATTATTATTTTAGCTGCGATGTTAACGAAAGTTTTTATTGAAGTACCGATTTTCTAAATTAAGCTAAAACTGAGATATTAAATTCAAACTTAGCAGATGACAAAGAGGAATTTATAAATTTCTCCGGAGGCTACGAATACATTGATTTAGACTAATCTGTGCCGCTATGAGGTCCGAGAAGGACTTATTGTTTGATATATGTTTCATTTTTTCGAGTCCTTCTTTAGGTTACTGAGTGAATTTGGACGAAGAGTAGCTAAAACTTGTTTAGGACATTGTTTTTAGCAGTCAAGCAAACCGATATTTCTGATGCGCTATGGGGGGAAGCAAACGATATTCTACAATCTTTACAGTAGTTTGAACCATATTTTATAAATTTTCAAAAAAAAAATTTATGAAAATTCTTATGTTCTCTAGTAATTAGTATGCACTTTTCATTAACTTAACGAAGTGGTATTTTGAAAATATTAATTAGAATATATTTCTCAAATATTTTATGGGTTATTCTTATATATTTTATGGGTCTGCAGGAAACATTCTAAAATCGACGTAATTTTCTCAAATGGAATGAATAAATAAATACAAAAAAGATTGCGCTTTTCAAAATCAATGTTTATTGGAGAAGTAGTTTAAGAGAAAATGCTTTTTGAGTGTAGAAATTTACCATTTTGAGCTAAAAAAGCTAGCAATAGGAAGAGTTACAAACGTTAAAAAGAAGCCAAGAGTTCTAAAAAAAGAATAAAAAATATTTCTTCTGTAATTAGAATTAAAACTTAAAATGTTCAAGAATATTTATTCAGAAGTAAACATTAAAAAAAATTTGAATTTCGGGCGAATCCAGGGGTCGAAAAGACTACATTATTTTTGTAGTTTACTACAGCTATGTAGTTAACTACTAATAACTAATAGATAACTAATTTGTAACTATGCTAGTTACAAATGTAGTTAACTACACCTACAAATACTTTTTTTAAATGTAGTGACTATAAACTACTTTGGAATTGTAGTAACTACTTCACTGCTTGAAAGGAAACGAACTTTGCTAGAAAACTTAATTTACTCCGAAGTTTAAAATGGTTTTGAATAAGAATTTGGCTTACATTATATATAAGGAAATATATTTAAGAAACATTTATTCATGTTTACAAGAACGAGTTTGATATTCCAAAACAATTTTTTCGAATTTGTTCGTTTAGCCTTCAATATTTTATGCCTCTTCCGACAGCGAATATTTAATTTAAGAAATGTGAAATTATCAAACACTTATACGAAATAATAAGTTTTTTAATTGTTCTAAACCATTTTATTTCGTCTAAGAAATTAAGTACATCGAAAATACGTTCCGTTTGTTTAAAATATTATCAGTGCTTTACGAGTGTGCATTCGCTTATGAAGTTGTAATTAATTATCAAAGAGATTAATTATCTATTTTTCATAATGGCTAGTTTAAATCTATGTTAACGCTCAGCTGCAGCCTCAGGGTCATTTTTCATTGCATCCATTGATGGACCCCCGAAGATTTGCATCCATCAAATTCGAAAAATTAAATTCGTTAGAACCACGTTTCTAAAATTAGTTACCAGGACTCGCTACAAACTACTGTTTTTGTTTGTATCACACTAGGACTGGGTGATAAATCGATGCATAAGAAAATATCGATTCTAGGCAATCATCACCGATCCGATGTTTAGATTTCCAATTTCGCGAAGCATCGGAAATCGTGATACACTGAGATGTGTACAATATTTCCCTATGTATCGTTGACATCTATGTCCACACGCGTGATGTTGTGAATTGTTTCCGATAGTACATCGATCGTTTGCAAGCTCGTGCGAAAAGTATTTTCCTCCGTAAGTGTGCAGCGATATCCTTGGAGATGATTTATATCTTACCCCGATTTTTTTACATTGTGACTCATCTGCTCCCTTCCTTTGAAATAACATCACGAGTGGGAATTCACAAGCGAAAGTGTGACCTAAGTAATTAATTTCCTAGTTTTCATAATAACTAGTCTAAATATTACTTTATACGCGAATTTTAAACGCGTAATTTCTGTTAAATCACAGCTGCATCCATAGGGTTATTTTCTTTGCATCCATTGATTAACCTGCGAAGATTCGCCACCATTCAATTTGAAAAATTAGTTACGTTAGAACTGTTTTTCTTTTCTAAACTAACATTAAAAGTAGTTGCCAGGAATTGCTACAAACTACTTTTTTTTTGTATCGTATTACTCACTCAGGGTGCGTAGCCAAATCATTAAACAAAAAATAAGAACCTTTTAAGTACCTTTTAAGCACTCAAAAAATATTTTTAAGCACTATATACATTAACAAAATGCAAAATAATTTTCAAAGATTTTACATTATCGTGATAAAATAACTAGTTGTTGACAAAGAACTCTTTTCTTGATTATATTAACCATCATAAAAAGATCGAGAGATTCTTCGATACGATATCAGAGGGTGGAAAATGAAGTCTGAAATTGAGAATATCTTGCAAAATGCAGCAGAGTTGCAAACGAGAGTACAAGAATTTCACCGATCCCAGCTCACTAGATGCACATGCGGACCCCTCAAGTATTTCATCAAACCTGCAACAGCGCTGTCATGCGTAATGGACCGATGGTACGCCGTATTGGATTATGGTTGAATGAATTGTAAAAACGTTGAACGTGAAAACCATGCTTTTGCATACTTAAGACGAAAATCAACATAGTAAATAAGAAAAAAAAATCTCATTTTCGAAAAGGGAAAGTTAAGCACTTTTTAAAAACACCCCATGACAAAAGCACCTTTAAGGGCTTTTAAGTAACGAAAATCGAAAATACGCACCTTTAAGTAATTTTTAAAAACACTATACACTATGTCACTACACTACTTTTGTAAGAAAAGTGGCACACTACACTACAAACTACGAAGAAAAGTAGCGACTACAGTAGTTTCACTACGTATAGGGCGTTGCTTCCGACCACTGCAACACATTTTATGTCTTAGTAGATTCTTCATGCAATTATTTGCTGAATAAAAATGGAAGGGGAAGAAATGTGTGAAAACACCAATAACCACATATTGTTTACTTTACATACTAAAACTGCTTCAGATAGTAAAAATCCCTTGTAAATTTGCAATCAAGTTTTTAAAAATAAATTATAAGCCAACCACATATAAAAAAAAATGTCTTCATCAATAAGTAAACCCCTGTAGCAGAATTTTTTTGGGGGCTTTCTGCAACGTGCCTCCTTAATACTAATATCTTTCTGCAAGATAGTTTTAAAAATAAAAAATATATACCTGTTACTAATTTAAAGTAACAAAATCATCAACTTCAAAAAAAAAAAAAAACTTCCATTATTCGTTAAATTATATAACTTTTTTATTCGAACATTTAATATTTTTGCAGATATTCTAGTATTTTATGGGGGGAGGGGGGAAACACACTAATTATTTCCTTTTTCGCATTTTGTAAATCATTGCATTAGAAAAAAATCGTGAAATCAGTTACAGTAACTACCAAAAAAAATTGACGACAAAATCACTCGAATCGGACTTTTCAAAAAGAGATCACTAAATGTGAGTTTCCTTTTGAGATTCAGTTATTGTAATAAATGATATCTTATTAAAAATATAGGATTTTAATAATTGTGGAAATCAATAGTAGATAATAACTACATTAAAAAAAATAGATCGAAAACTTTTACAGAAAAGAAAACCAAAATTTTCAGCTTCTCACAGGAAAAATTTTGTGTCCAGCGACAGTGTGGCTTTGTCACCACGATTCTGCCACGGGGAAGTAAACAAAACACATACAAGTAATCCTTACAAAAAGAGAGATCATATGATGCCAGTACAGTCTTTCATTTGACACTCATAATTTAAAAATATAGAAAGTTTGTTATAACTTTGACCTATTTTATGTTTTCAAACAAAATGTGTAAATCAATGTCTAGCACTTTTCGAAAATTGATGACTAACAATAGAAAATGCATTAATAAAAGGTAAAGTCTCACCAAGTGAATAGATTAGAACTTTCGATCTCTATTTCAGCGGTTACTACTATAGTTGCAACTTCTAGTATACTCAATTTTTTTTTTAACACAGCAGTTTAAGATAGATGCTTTAAAATTTAAAAAAAAATTCTGAGGCCTTTTCTATTTTTAGTTCTTAATTCTTTAAAATAAATACAAATCAGAAGCATATTGTATATAAGTAATTTAAAAGTAATATAAATTATTGATCTAAAAGAAATTGTGTTTTAGTAGGATAGTTGCGAAATAAATTACTTTAACTTAACCAATTAGGACAAATTACAAGACAATTTTAGAGTTAAATCACAATCCCTATAGAAAAAAATTATTAGTATGCTGACAATTTCAAATATATTTTTTTAGTATTAATTAATTTGAAATGAATTGAATAAACATCAGATTAACCAATTTTAAAAAATTAATGTTTTTTTAGTTATTAAAAGTAATTTTTCTTGTATAACAGAAAGAATTTATTTAAAACACTATACTATGAAACATTTTTTTTTCACATTGACAACAAAACGATGAAAAAAAACTGATCTATGAGTTAGGCAGAAGTTAAAAACAAACTGTTTATGTAAACCTACAAGCTGAGCTATATTTTTTTATGATGTTTTTTAATCTACACAGGTTACACGTTACACAATAATTAAGACTCTTCTTTTTGTTTTCATGATGCTCCATAATTTATACAGATCACTTAATAGTTTGTACACGAAAGAGAAATATTCTAATAAAATAGCAAAAGAACAAAAATCTCATAAATCAAGCTCAAGCAAGTTTATGTCAGAATAAAGGACTGTAATACGTTAAGTACAAGTATAGAGTAATTTAATTAATGTAGTTATTATGAATAGTTTGCACAGGCAATGGCACCATTGCAGTGTAGCACATAAGACTCTCACTGTCTTATTAAATTTATGAGCTGAGGCCATATGGTGTCCAATGCCATATGGTGCCATATGGTGCCATATGGTGTCATCAATGCCATATGGTGTCCAATATATTAAACTGTTGCAACTCCAAACACTGAATTTATATTTCTGTGTACATAGAAAAATTCAATGAATTTTTCAGTCTAAATCTGATTTCCAAGTAGTAGTACTGAAAAACTACTTGGTAGTATTTCAGTATTACTAAGTAGCATACCCAAGTAGTTTGAAATCAAAGGTTTCACAAGATTTCTAAGAAAGAACTTTAAAAAAAGTACTACAAGGTATTTAATGAGCGAGTAAAATCAGCTCAAATAGCGAAGCAATCTGAAAAGGGTTGACAAGCACAATCAGTGTGTATACATTGCAGTCTGACCTCTATTTAACAAAGTCACCCGAAAATAAGTTTGTTGGAAGGAAAATTACCTAAATAGAAAATCACCTTTTGAAATACTTAAACAATACAAAACATTTTATAAATTCATAAACACTAGACATAATTAAAATAGCAGTTCATACACCTTTATATTGTAAACTAACATCTACTATTTATTTTATAAATCATAAAAGCATAAAAGAAATCTGCAGGGAAAGCAAGAAAAGTGCAAAACATTATCTAGCATATGCTATAAATTTTCAACTGAGAAAAAAGCTAAATTTATGTACCATATTATAGCTGCATTTAGTATAAAAGTAATTTTAAACATACATTACCACATGCATTCTTAAGTTTAATTGCTACTAATAAAATCCGTTAATTTCGTCTGAGTTTTCTGTTTTAGATGCAAGCAAAAAGGGATTTTACAGCTTACTCTATAAATTAAGTGGCTTAAAAAATTAAATCAAGGTCATTTCCCCCATAGAATGCGTCAACAAGTTTGAAATGTTCTGAAATATTTTGGGAAACATTTCAGAACATTTCAAACATGTGGATCTCAAAGAAAAGTTCTTTAAATAGAAAATTCCCTTCTATTTGGAAGTTATTTTAACAAGAAATTTCCAAAATGTTCTTGGTTTCTTTAATTAAAAAAATAGAGAAATTCGCAAAATGGAAGTTCGTTAAAAAGAAGTCCGACTCTATTTAAAAAATATTGCAATGGAAACTTGTGGTGAAACTTAAATAATGAATTAAAAAGAATTTCGTATTGTTAATAGATTTTGGAATAAATATTATTTATTGCTTTAATGTACTTTAAAAAATTTCTTTTAGGCAATAACAATATGAGTAACTACAGGTTGATTTGTAATTTGTAACCCTGAGTTGAGGAAAAACTTCTGCAAAACACAATTGTATTTTGCTTGCTCCTACTAATTTCATTTTTTTGTAAGGTAAAAACTTACCTGTCGTAAATAAAATGAATAATATTTTACTCAGTGAGTTAACTGTGAAGTTATTGGCTCGTATATTTGTATATTTTGGATGTTATATAAATGTTTTAAGGAATATTTGATCTTGAATTTTATGAGATTCGATTTGGTTACTTTAAATATTTAGAAGGATTTGGAAACCAGACAGTCATTTTTTTATACATATAAATCACTTATTAGAAGAATTATCAATAATAAATTATTTATCGTACCTATTGTAAGTAAAATACATGAATAAAAAATACAGCTATTTTTAAAAATATTTCTTTAAAAAAATCCTTATTTTACTTTATTTAATTTTCCAAAAAAAACAAACAACTAGTCTTTTTGCATTGCATTGCATATAGTAGTAGTAGTTACAGAATAATATGAAAAAGAATTAAAAGATCATAAAATCATCTTATATTCTGCATAGTTGTATTAAGAACAATATCGAACATCAGTGACTAGACCATTCTTACATCCATAATATTAACCATTAAAATAAATTTTTAAAAAAAATTGACATGCATTGTAAATTATGCTACAATTGGCATATTTGCTAAGCTCTAAAATAGGCTGAAGTTTCTAAAGTTAGCTTGCAAGCTAATAAAAAATGAATAGTTAATACAAGTTAATAAAAAATTTAACTTGCAAAAACAAAAATAGTTATAAAATGCATGTTCTTTTTTTGTATTTAATATGAATAATCAGTTTAGATTATAATTATTATAAAAAAGCAATGTTATTACAAACCGAATTTTAAATTAAAATTATTATAAAAAACTGATATTTAAAAAAAAACTGCTTTAAATAACAAATTTAATAATACTCAGCAGTTAAGAAAAAAAGAAAGTCACCTATTTTTATCCACATCTTCAACAATTGAAAGCAGTCTAAATGGCACAAATGATGCACTAGTCGTGGAATAATAAGTCATTGCTTTGACCTGAAAAAAATTAATAATCATTAACATTTTCAAACATATATATACCATTACATATTATCATCACATAAAAGACAGGATATCTAAAAAATGCAATATAACTAGAAAATACCGTAATTTCTAGAATTATAATTTAAGTCGATGAAAGAAGTTTCAAAGAAGTAAAATCACAATTAGCTATATGTTTATAACATAAAAGGCAGAATGAATAATCTTTTAAGGAAAGATAGTATTATAGATCAAACACTTTTTCACAAAACTAAATTGACAAAATTGGGTAAAGACCAAAAGGGAACAAGAAACAAATAGGATATTTCAAAGAAGAAAACGATGAAAAATATAAAAATGACATTTTAAAATTTTTCATCAATTTCATAATTTTCATTGTTTTCTTCTTTTAAATTTTCTATTGGTTTAAATTTTTTTTATGGTATTTCTGCTGCACTTCACAACTGTCCTTTGGAATTGTAGTATAACTGCTTTGTACAATTTTTAATATCTCTTTTTATTAAGAAAGAAATAATTATTTTGGTTATGCAGATGACTAAAATATTTAATGTTAGCAAAATCAAATTTCACTTATTTTTCTTTGATACCTAAATATCCATCTATTGAATAAAGACCAAGAAAATACCAAGAAATCGCCATGTTTTTTTTTGTGAAATTTTAAAACTAAAATTTTCATACAAAATCTTAAAAACACTAAAAAAATATCAAAGAAAGCTAAAAAATGCAGTAAGTTGTGTATCTATCACATTAACATAAAAAATCTGAAGTAGAACAGGCTGTTAATCAAATACTTTGGAAAAATGAAAGAAACAATAAGGAATTGAAAGCTTTCGAATAATCAGCAATGTAATAAAAAGATCAAAGGAACCAAAAAAATTATTAAAATAACATACAAATAATTTACTAATTACATGCAGTTGAGTTAATGTGACTCCATAAACTTTTCAATACAAATTTTATGTTATTGGCATATTTTATTTTATTACCGTCTTTGAATAGCCGACCCAATTTTTGGGTTTACAACTATTAATGTACAACTGCGTAACCTTGTAATTTTGAACCCAATCCAGAAGACAAAGGATCTCCTTGATCAAGTATTGAGAGAAATTCGCGGAGGACTTTTTTATGAAACTAAACCACATTTGCGTTACATGAAGAGGAAGACCACGAGAACCTCCCACGGTTAACCTGACGGCAAAGGGACTCTAACCTATGATCCCTCTACCACTGAGGATATTTACCTTCAGCACTGCGGTCAGTGAAAGCCGGATGCCGAATTCGTATCGAACAGCCATCGTGACTCTATTGCATATTATTATGAAGGCAGTGGTGGTAGCCCGTTAACTGCTCACTTCACTTGCGGGTCATAAATTCAATTTTAGAAGCCGCCTAAACCACCAGTGTAAATACACAGAAAGATACACGTTAAATCTATTGTGGCTAAAAGTGCCATGTTGATTGTGATGTGAAAGTTTAGAGAGAAGGATACCAGCTCAGGCGTTGTCCACGTTATCTGATCACGGCCATAATTCGATAGCATTCCTACCACGCTTAATAAACGATGAAGATCTGAAAAACGGGACTAGGTGCTTAGCCATTGTTTGGTGGAGTGAATTTTATACGATATTGCTCCAACAGATCAAAAAAGGAGGTAAACGGGATAGAAATTTATTATCTAAATAAGAAGACAAAAATAAATTATTTAAAACAAATTTATGTTATTAAGTTGCCAAAAAATTACGATAATTTAAAATTTAGAGTTAATTGAACAAAAAGTAAAAATTTTATTTAAGATGTTATTGTACCTTAAATTTGAACTAAACTTATAATAAATGTATTATTAGTTAAATATAGTTTAAAATCGATTAAATTAAAGATTTCATTAACTTTAGAGTGAATCCTGATAAATCTAAACTCACATTTCCTTAAGACTCGTTTTATTTTTAAGTTATTTGTAAAGCGTCTTTATCATAAAAGTAACATTATATTTAAGTTTGAAAAAAATATATATTTTTTTTAAATTTTTTTTTCTTCAGTTTTTATTTTTTATTAATAATTATATACTCGTTGTTGTAAAAAAATATATTTATCTCTCTCAAGATCTTCAATTTATAGGTTACACTGTTCTTGATATCATAAACAACAAAAAAAAATTTAATAAATAAAAGAAAAATATGGTTAGATGTTGCCAGAAATAAATCTTAACATTTATATAAAAATTAAAAAAAATATTAGATATTCAAGAGACATGCAAATCTTTTTCAATTTGAACTGAAGTTTTTGAACTGAAGTATAATTACATATTGTTAATAAGTAAAATAACTTATATTTTTCTGATTTTAATTATGTTGCACATTTGGAATTATTAAGATTAAATATTTTTTCTAGTGCAGTTTAAATTTTCAAATGCAGCTAATTGTTCCAATTGAGATATCATTATATTAATACATATCATTGCAATAACTATATATTTTATAAACAAAGATATTTTTTCCCTTGATAATGAAAAGATATAATATACACTGACTTTTAAGCGAAGAAAAAGAATTATGACTGTGAATTGGTGCGAGCAAGGGGAAGGGTCTCAAAATCCAGTTAAAAATAGTTAGAAGAAATATATTATAAAATATAGAAACTTTTAAGAAAAAAATATATAAAGCATAGAAAAAAAATATAGATAGAAATTTTTTAAAAAAAAATATTCTATAAGTAAAATTGATTTATAATTCACTGATATAGAAAAGCATCAATTGTATAATCAAAGAAACTAAAAATGAGTTGAAACTACAAATGGCATTCTCAAAAATATTTAATAATTTAAGTAACTGTTTTCTAAAGTTTGAATTTCATGAAAGCCGCGGTATTTTTGTACATATAAATATTATTGTTTAAATAATTATGATTCATCGGCTGCAGAAATATTATTAGTTATTAATTTCAATACTTTATTTTTTAACATTTAATTTATTAGGTGCGAAAATAAAATTACATCTATCTTATTGTTCATCATGTCACATTCCTATTTCTGATACTTACAGAAACAGCTTTCTTCAAAGAAATGTAAACAAATCTTTAAATTAAATACAATTTGAATTTCTAACCGAGAGTATTAAAATTATATTAAAATTATTAAAATTATATNTATAATTACATATTGCTAATAAGTAAAATAACTTATATTTTTCTGATTTTAATTATGTTGCACATTTGGAATTATTAAGATTAAATATTTTTTTCTAGTGCAGTTTACATTACAATGTAATTTAGTTTTGTGCATATAATGTAATGAAATTAAAAATAAAACCAATATCAAATTAAAATCGAACTGATTTTTGACTGAAGAAAAAAAATAACAATTTCAACCGAAGCTTTTTTCTTTAAATACACTTGTTTGTAACATTGTCTTCTTGATTAATCATATTTTATGGATGAACACAAAACAAAGAGTAAACATAAAATATTGGAAGACGCAAGTATTAAATTAGATTGAATCATATCATCATTTAAAAATACGCAGTATGCTTTTGCAGTCTTTAATATTCGATTTTTCAACATAAAAAACACGCTAGGTTTTACATTTAAATGAATTTGGTAATTAAAGTAAAATTAATCTGTATGATATATTAACAAAACGACACATTTAAATTAATTATATTTCTGAAACAAATATTACTTTCAAACGGAATTTCATTATTGCGCTTTCAAATTTCTCTTAAAAAAATCTGGAAAATATCAGAATTGATCGATTGCATTTTGACACTCTGACATTTTGACAATTGACACTCTGCATTTTGTATTAGAATCTGTTTCTTCTGATAACGCACTACACCTAAAAACCTGTTGATGATTGGTTAAATCTGAAACTCCACCCACTTTTAAATCTTTCGTTTAGCGGTAATGCCATTTTTCATCGAAATCTGGATTCCTAAAGATCGATGAATCTCATATTCTAGATTTAGTTTTTTTCAGGAGCTTCAATTCAGATTCCTCAAAGTCCCTGCTAAGGCACCAAGAGTTTCCAGTACATTCATGCCATGAAAACAGTTAATAAAGTATCTACTTTTAAATGAAGAAAAATTAAAAACTCTCATAAGAAATAGCACGTAATGGATGTCGATGTTACCAAATCTAATATTTTGAATCAAGTATAAACAGGAGTTGTATGTAAATAATTAGAAATTTATTATTATAAAAATTATTATGAAAATGGTAAATAAACTAAGCTTTTTAAATAAAAAAATATTTGTGGGGATAGTAGTTATCGACAATGTCAACCTTCATTTATGAAAAGGTTCCCCAGCATAGAATCGAGTTAACATGTCTTATATACTAGTGAATTGGAATTGTATTATTGTAGTGGTAGACACACTGCAATGTACAAACTAATAAAATAATGAGAGTCAATATTTCCTAATATTTTTGAATCCGGAACAACCAGAAGTTATAGGCAGACAATCAGGAGTATAAAAGGTAATCGCGAACCCAAATCGAAAATCCTGCAAGTTTCTTGAGTAAAATCATTAATGACGCATTTCAAAAAATAAATGTCTTTATAAACTCAAGCTATTGATATTTTCAAAACGTGAAATTCTAAATAAATTACATGTAGCATAATGTAAATAAATAATTATGTATAAGTTAACTTTTATTTCTAATCACATTTGTTATTCTACCAGAAGAAAATATTTACAAATGAAAAATATGTCAAGCATAAATTCTAGTTCTAATATTTCTAAATAAAATATACAAGAGTTTTCATGCATAAATGTAATCGATGATTTCTTAAAACTTCTATGCCTTGNTCGATATTTCCTAATCTAATATTTTGAATCAAGTATAAACAGGAGTTGTATGTAAATAATTAGAAATTTATTATTATAAAAATTATTATGAAAATGGTAAATAAACTAAGCTTTTCAAATAAAAAAATATATGTGGGGATAGTAGTTATCGACAATGTCAACCTTCATTTATGAAAAGGTTCCCCAGCATAGAATCGAGTTAACATGTCTTATATACTAGTGAATTCGAATTGTATTATTGTAGTGGTAGACACACTGCAATGTACAAACTAATAAAATAATGAGCGTCAATATTTCCTAATATTTTTGAATCCGGATCAACCAGAAGTTATAGGCAGACAATCAGGAGTATAAGGGGTAATCGCAAACCCAAATCGAAAATCCTGCAAGTTTCTTGAGTAAAATCATTAATGACGCATTTCAAAAAATAAATGTCTTTATAAACTCAAGCTATTGATATTTTCAAAACGTGAAATTCTAAATAAATTGCATGTAGCATAATGTAAATAAATAATTATGTATAAGTTGACTTTTATTTCTAATCACATTTGTTATTCTACCAGAAGAAAATATTTACAAATGAAAAATATGTCAAGCATAAATTCTAGTTCTAATATTTCTAAATAAAATATACAAGAGTTTTCATGCATAAATGTAATCGATGATTTCTTAAAACTTCTATGCCTTGGATTTCTCGCAATTAGCAAAAAATCCGGAAATTCGGATTTTTCCCGGAGCACAATCAGGAGTATATTGTGTATTAATATTATTGATTCAACCATCATCTTACCCGAACTGTCAAAATGGAAAAAAAAGGGTGGGGTTAAACAGGTGTGGTATTCAAATCGTAGAAAATAATCTTGTTTTTTAGCAAACACATGAAAGGAAAGAGTGTGTTAAGAATAAAGTTGGGGATTTTTATCTGCTTTGAAACCCTAAAAATGTTATGTAAAACAGCATCAATTGGGGAACCGCTTATTTATTTATTTTATTTACCTTTTTACGTGCTTGATAAGATGTTCAATGTAAAAAAAAGTTCAAGTGTGTTTGCGAAAATTGTGAAACGTGAACACTAAAAAGTTGCAAGTGATGGGTTAAAAATAGCTTTGATGAAAAGTGGGAGATATTACAAAAATGGTAAATAAGCTAAAGCTTTTATATAAAAACCAAACAAAAATGTTTTATCAAAATAAATAAGGAAGTAAATAGCTTAAATATTTCTCATTATATAGAAGGATATTAGTTAAAGCGAAGAATATAATAATAGTTTGCACGCAGTAACAAAATAATTAAAAACAATATGGAACATAAAACTTACTAACCTCACCTTGAGACTGCGTTACAGCAAAAGATCTGTATTTCTCAAAGTTTTTTTCATCGACGCAACTGCTGAAATGATGTTGCTCAAAAATCAGTGCTGCAACAAAAAATAAATATATAGAGAGAGAATAATGAAAAAAGAAAAAAATTGTTAAAAATAAAGTTAAAAAATCCGAAAAAAAGGAGAAAAAATTTATAAAAATTTGGAAAATAGGAGATATAATATTTTCCTCAGCTCACACGATTATATCAGCAAAAAGGAGTGCTTTCTAATATTGTGT
>NC_092212.1:90254294-90269434 GCF_043381705.1 Parasteatoda tepidariorum
CAGATGTTTTTTTCAAGGTCAAGTGCCCAGTATACCCTACACAGATGTTTTTTTCAAGGTCAAGTGCCCGGAATGCATTTAACCTGTACTTCGAACACGGATGTTTCTTCTAATCTATCCTCAGAAGATATTAAAATATCGTATAAATATAATAATAGTAACGAATCGGCTGTGACAAATATTTCGGAAATTCTCCAAAGTAACTGTGCATTCACCGGTGAAAGCTAACATTCTCTTCGGTAACAACTTGATTTCGACGATTTTTCGTTCATGGTAACATTTTGAAAATAGTTTGTAAAAAGAAAGTAAGTTGCAGTTAACTACATTTTATTTTATAACCGTCATTGAACAGCCGAATCGATTTTTGGGTTTACTAATGTTCAACTGCGTAACCTTGTGATTTTGAATCTAATCCAGAAGACAAGGGAAGAAGGAGAAATTTGCCTTCGTGGAGGAAGTTTTGATGGAGCTAACCCGTATTTGAGTTACATGGAGAGAGGTAAGCCTTACTGCAAGGGGACGCATGATACCACTCAGGTAGGTTGACCGGTGATATTTTTTTTGATTTCGGTCAGTAATGTATGCATTTCAAAATGCTTCGGAACATCATGTGTTTTATTGAGCTATAAATGTATTTTAAGAAAATTAGTTTTCCACATATTAGTTTGCGGCGACTGAACTTAACTTAATCGTAACTGCGACAGTTACGATCAGTAACTGCATTCACCAGAAGAATCCTAACCGCCATTGTAGAATGACGCACTGCTCTTGTTTTCCCTTTTTATACTTAATAATTAAATGTAAACTCAATCTATTCATCTCCTGAACACAACCAACCTCCACAAGTTTTTAAAAGTTGAGGGGAAATTTTATGACTTTGGCTTCATTTGTTGCCTAACTATGCAATCAAACATTTTGTTTGCCTGCCTAGTAGGGCATATTGATTGAGTAAAAATGCGTTAAGAAATTCTTTGGATTAAGTTTAAGCGAAAACTGTTGCAACAGTCAAAGGTTGAGAAAAAATAAGATATATTTTGGGAAACAGAATAAACTAGTTATTGGCACTTATTTATTGGTAGATATTAATTAAATTAAGAAAGTTTAACAAATTAGAGTCCCTTTGCCGTTAGGCTAACCGTTAGAGGTTTTCATGCTTTTCCCCTCCATGTAACGCAAGTGTGGGTTAATTCCAACAAAAAGTCCCCCACGAAGGCAAAATTTCTCCCAGTACTTGATCCAGGAGTTCCCTTGTCTTCTGGATTGGGTTTAAAATTACAAGGCAACGGAGTCGAACATTAATAGTCGTAAACCCCAAAATTGTGCCGACTGTTCAACGACGGTTAAAAAATATGAAATATGCAAAAATCGGAACCTCATATACAAAAGTTTGAAACCGAATTTAGTAAAAATTTAAAGAAATTAAAACAATAAATTATTTTGTGCTTTTCTTCCTATTCAAAACTTTACTCACTTGTTCCCTTGTGCTCAATGTCAAGGTTATTAAAGCCTTTTCAAAAAGGTGGAGAAAAAGATAAAGGAACCTGGAAGTTGTCAATGTATAATTCTGGTCCCCTAAATTAGTTGCTTAACTGTTCGGATCAAATTTCAAAATCAATTAGGTTTGAACTTGTAATGTTTAATAACTATTATCAAATTTTGTCAAACAGAATGTGCAGTTATTTTGAAGACAAATTGCTTCGAATATGTTGGGGTTGTCAACATTGGTTCCGTAGACTTATTGGCATTAACTGTGATTCCCTTTAAAATAAAAATTATATTTGAGCTGAAAACAGTTTTCCTTTAAAACTTTTTAATTCATGTTGTTATCATTTAAAACTTAAGTCAATGTCGATTTAAATTCATGACACTGTATGTGTTACTGTGAATGACAGAAATGGGTTGTTGTTGACTACCACAAATAAGTTGCTTTGCTAAATGTCTGAAATTTATTCTAGGTCTAGTTCAGTGCCTTTGCTTTTCGTCCTGTATGCTTCACATCAATGTTTTTTAAGGTATATTATAAATATGTCTTATTATATTTGTTATATAATTGAATATTATATAATAAATATGTCTTTTTGGTCCCACAGTGGACTGATCGTAAAGACAGGGTTCCCAGTAGAACACCGAAGTCAAGCAACGCTGACTGCGGTCAGTAAGCGGATGGGTGTCCCCCTTGACCAGCTTGCGTAGAAACAGAGAGTGCTCGGTATCGGTCCTCGTTAAGCTGTTCTACCATAAAGTGCTAGACTTCGCACGCAGGTCATCGGGCTACTAAAGCAGAGGAGTCATCCCCTCTGCAGAGGATCAAAATTGCGATGGCATGTCTTCGGATCATCCTCAGGGATTTTTCCCACACAAAAACCAATTGTGCAGCTCTTGTGTGACGTAAGTAAAGTACCCACCTAACAATGTCTTTTTAAGCTTCAGTTTCACTGCCCGGTATATATTTAACCGGTACTCCGATGTTTCTCCTCTTTTATCCACAAAAGATATTGAAATATCGAATAAATGTAATAAGATCAATGAATAAATTTATTTCAAATTGAATATAACAAATATTTCGTACATCCACCAAAGCGACTGTTGACATTCACCAGTGAAAGTTGACATTCTCTTCATTTCGGTCGCTCACGGTAAAATATGCATTTCAAAATTTTTTGCTGATTCGGAAGATCATTGGAAATTTTTTTTCCCCTTTCAAATTTTTTGAAGTTGAACTGATCACTCAGTGAAACATTTATGAGATACATTTTTGTTTCATTTGTTGCCTAACTATATAGGCAAACATTTTGTTTATCTGTTTAGTTAGGCATATTTATTGAGTAAAAACGTGTTAAGAAATTCTGTGGGTTACAATAGTTTAAGCGACATTTAAAACTATTTCAACTGCCTAAGGTTGAAAAAAATATATTTTTGTAAACAGAATAAATGAGTTATTGGTACTAATTTTATTGGTACTCATTAAATTGACTAACAAATTTCATTTCTTAATTTTTTTTATAACAAATTCAAAAATGAACTATGTTGACTAAAACAAAAATGCTTTAAATTTAAAGATAAAATACTTAACTCATTAAAGAATGTTTAATATTTCTTATGAATTTACTAAATTAAGTTGCGAAGCGGAAGTAAAAACGCTTTATTAACATTTCCAAAAAATAGAAATCCAATTCTTTCAAGGGACCCCTAATTCATGTGGCCCCCAAACTCTCAGTCCGACCCTGGGATCATGAACAGGGCTGCGTATACTGGTTTATAATTTAACATCCTTATGTTAGAGTAACAAAAATTTCCATCAGATTTTTTTCAAAAATAAAATTTAACTCCTTTTTGTTATAGCAACCACGTTAGCTGTGGTGGCTCAGAAGATAGAACGTTCTCCTTCCAATGAGGTGAATCTGGTTCGAATCCCAGTGATGGCTGGTCGGTACGAATTCCTCACCCGGCTCGCTCCGACCACAGTGGTAAGTTAAAATATCCTCAGTGGTAGGCGGATCATGGATCAGAATTCCCTTGCTGTCTGGCTAACCATGTGAGGTTTTGTGGTTTTCTTCTCCATGCAATACTAATGCTGTTAGATCCATCAGAAGGTTTTCCAGAGAGGCAAATTTCTCCCAATACTTGATCCAGTAGTCGAAGATTAGGAGTCGTGAACACAAAATTGTGTAGTCCTTAACGACGATAAAAGACGGTTATAAAAAAAAATAACCACCTGTTTTAATTTTCCATCAAACATTAACCATTGGTAGGGAATCATTAGCCTAACAAATATTGTTATCAATAAGTTAGGGCCAAAACATCCTGTATCCAACTTGTAATAAACTTATTAATTGTAACAACTGAGAGTTTTGATTTGAAGCAACATTTGAAATTATTCTGCGGTATGTTAATAAGAAAATCCTGATCCTGCTAGAATTTTTTCTCAGTCAACCTTTAGAAAAAGTTACGATCTTAACAACAAATTTTAGCGAATATTTTATCTGAAAAAAAGAGATCATAATAGAGATATTGACAACTGGAAATTTACTTAAAAAGAAAGGCTACACAAACCTATATGTCAGCTTGTCTTTATGTGCCTACCTTTAATAACAAATCGAATGCATGCATTGGGAGGAAAAGAAAAATTAAGAAACAAGAATTATGCTTAATGGTTTTTGACTTATACTTAATGTTCAGTGCACATCTTAAGAAAATGATCAAACAAGCCTTATAAAAAAAATGAAAAACTTAAGTCACCTCCTCAATGTTTCTTACCTGTGGTCTTCCTGTGCCAGTAATCTTTTGCCTACATCAGTTTCGTGAATTAACAGTGTTGTAAAGTTATTCATACATCTTTAATTTTGCTTTTGAAATGTTTATTATAACATTGCTTATTGTTTCTTTGCAATTTTTGTAAATAAAAGTTGGGTCTTTTTATTTTTCAGGTAGGGAAGAGTTATGACGTTAATTGAACGGAATTATGAGTGCTGTATATTTTTTGGTAAGAAATTTATTTTATTGTTTCAAAAAATAATATTTCTCCGTGCTTTGACCAGTGGTCGAAAATAGCGCACTAGAAGTAGTGAAACTACTGTGGTCGCAAGTTTTTTTCATAATTTGTGGTGTAGTGTGCTATTTTTTTTTTTAAAAAAAAAGTAGTGCAATGAGTAGTAGAACTGGGTGATGTTAAGATTTTGGCATCGTGATGTATCTCCACGCTAACATCGCGATGTTTCGGTACATTAATCTTTTATATTTTTTACAGCGTAAACTTACAATTAGTAAGTTGCATTGTTTTTTTTAAATAAAGTTGCATTTTTTATAATTGTTTATCAATATTTAAAGACGTGGAGGATATCTGCAAAACAATACACGGCTGGATTGGATGTTAAAAAAAAATCAACAACACTTCTATTCTCAGTTACATCCGGATTCATCATGGTAGCAAAACGATAAGTCACGATGTAAAAAAAATCGGAGTGAGATAATAATCATCGCCGCGGATATCGCTGCACACTTCCGGAGGAAAATGCTCTTCGCACGAGCTAGCAGACATCGATGTCAACGACACATCGGGAAATATCGTACACATCTATGAGAATCACAATTTCCGGTGCTTCGTAAAATTGGAAATTTAAATATCGGATTTGCAACATAGAATGCATTTTATGATATGTATAATTTTGTTTAATTACAACATTCTTTAAGGGGTACTTTGAAAAAATATTCTAAAAATATATTTAAATTTAAGAATAATTTTTATATTTAACAAAGAGTTATTGATAAGCTTTTAATCCCAAGATAAAATTTCTGATGGTTTTCTATTGATGAACCAATATAATCTTGATGATAACCATCAATAATTCCATCCATAATTATTATATTTTTTGATGGTAACCAGCATAAGTAACCATCACCCCAATGTAGGAATTCGGACTAATTTATGATGGTCCAAAATAAAAACAAAATACCAAAATGTTTTGATATTATATTCCTGAGAACCATCAGGAATTCCCATTAAACCATGCATAGTTTGATCCATCATGAATCATCAAAGATTATTATGGATTGTAGGTTCATGAGAGTCAAACCTCTCTTGATGGTTAACCATCACAGTATTAAAGTAGCATTTTTCCTCATGAAATAAGGGAAATTTATTTGTATATCAAAAACCATGAACGCATGATGGAAAATGTTGGATGATGATGACCATCAATTGATGTTGGACCATCATGAATCGCATTGAAACCAACAAAAACCATCAAAATGTTTTGATGGGATCATCAAGAATTTTGACTTGGGTCGTGATTTTTTCTGTCTTTCAGCTTTTTGACCTGATATTCCCGAATTTTTCGTACGTTCAGAAGACCATCGTTTTCTACTCAAGTAAACAAGGATTTTAAAATAATCTATTCAAATCGCAGCATAGGAAAAATATAGATTTTCAACCCAACATCTTTTTACTTTAATTAATAATAAAAATTTTGATGCACATTCTAACTTTAATGGTGATGAATTTAAGTTCATGTACTCATTTATTATTTTCACCAAATCCAGCTACAAATCGTGTAGGTTGAATTTCGTAGTTTCACAACTATCGTTTCTTATGATTTTAAAAATGATTGGTTACTATCAATATAGTAATTATGAGCCGTAATGGGGGCTCAGGGGATAGAGCCTTCCAATTACGTGAACTGGGTTTGAATCCCAGCAAGGCCTGGTCGATACGAATTCCAGTTTGGACCGACCACAGTGCTGGCATAAAATATTCTATTCTCAGTGTTAGACGGATCATGGGTTAGAGTCCGCTAGCAGTCGCAACAATCATGGGAGGATTTCGTGGTTCTCCTCCTCATGTAATACAATTGCGGGTTATTTCCAAGAAAATTCCTCCTCGAAGGCAAATTTCACTCAATACTTAAATCAGGAGTTTTCTTGTCTTCTGGATTCGATTCAAAATGACAAGGCTACGGAGTTGAACATTAGTAGTCGTAAACCCAAAAATTGGGTCAGCGTTCAACGATGGTTATAAAATAAACTAAAATACAGTTATCATACCATGGAATTTTGAAATGGTAAATTGGGGGATCATTCAGCAATTTAATTTTTTTTCTTCTTTTAATTCCTTTTTTGCTTCTTTAACATTGTTGAAATCCTACTTTAATATTATTTGACTGAGACATTCTTGAACTATAGTTAAAATCTTAAGCAAATTTGATTGCTATTACGAAGGAAAAATTGACTAACTGATGCTGTTTATTGTTTTTATGCAACATTACTTTGAGAATTTTCTATAAATTGATTTTAATCTATTTGGAATTGTTAAGTTAGCTATTAATTAAATTGTGCTGAAAACTTTAAAGACTTTATGTTCGAAATAAAATAATTATGAAATGAAAAATAGTATATTATAAGGATATTATGGTATATTGTAGTATATTATAAGGACCACAATTTCTCGATTGCGGGGTACCCCCTCCCCAGATTTTACGAGCAAAAAATCCAAATACGTAAGAAAAATCCATGTTTATTTCGAGAAAGTACGTTTTTGTGTTTGATTTCGTTACTTAATTAATAGTTAGTACTAGTCAAATAGCGAAGTTGAAGTCCTGGAAAACTAATGAGATTGATACTTAGTTCGTGAAGTGAAGTTATAAGGGTGTGCAGGCCATATTTTATGGATCCTTGTGCTTGTAAGTTTATTGATTGTTTCCTGTCATTTTCCTTGTGTTGTGTTTTCATTGCTTTTAGCATCTTTAATTTTCACTTTTTCTAATTTTAATTTTTTCTATGTTTTCTTGAGACCTTCAATTTGTTTGATGTTACACCTGTCTCTCTAATCCAATGTAATTTTAGCTTTGTAGGATATCTTTCTGCTCATAAGGGCAACAAATAGACCTGACAAAATGGGATCTGTTTTGCTGATTGCAACTTCAGCTGTAAGTAAAGTTTAATCTATTTAGCAATCTTTTTTATATCTTGTAATTGATTTCAAACACACTACTTCCTACAGGTTTTTCCTTCGTTAACAGGCAATTTCAAGTTGTTTAAGCAAAGAGTTATAAATTATATAATATGCGATTTCATATGCGTAGTGCGATAGATTAAGGTACTTATGTACGGTGAGCAAAATTTAAAAAAAACTGGCCACCCTGAATTACTTTTAGTCCAATGATCTGATGTTCAAGTTTTCGAAATCAAATCTTAGTAGTTAAAGGGGGGAACCCAAAATATGTTAATAATTAAGTGCGGACGATATTTAAAGTTACGAAGTCAAACGCAAATACGTACTTTCTCTGAAAAAGCATAGCTTCCCCCCCCCCGAGGAATTCGAATTTCTGACCGCCCAAATCTATAAGGAACAATTTTGGTAAAGAAATATAATTTTATTTTATAAACTCCGTAGCCTTTTAATTTTGAACCCAATCCAGAAGACAAGGGAGTTTCTGGATCAAGTATTGGAAAAGATATACCATCGTGGAGGATTTTTTGAGGAAACTAACCCACATTTGCACTGTTAGCATGAGGACAAGGGCACCCGTGATCCGTCAACCACAGAGGATATTTTACGTCAGCACTGTGATCAGCCATCTCTGGGATTCGAACCCGGTTCACCTCATTTGAAGGTGGGAAATATGGTCCCAATAGTTTGATCACGAACGCGGTATTAAATTTAGACCCCATAATGTTAATTTTACTTTTTACGCATTTCGTCCATTGTTTGCCATATATCGAGAACTTTGAATTGAAAATTGAAAAAATTTTGCACAAAATTATAAATTTCGCTTATCTAAAGATAATTCTTTGCTAAAAATATATTTTTGTAAATAATTAATTTTTTTTATTTTATTTAAATAGTTGAAATAATTTCGATTTTTAAGGTATACAGTTTCTACATACATTTTAAACAATGTAATTTTACAAAGTAAAATATGACATTTAAGTGAAATCGGTCAACTAGTCTTTGAGAAACTGAATTTTAATACAGTTAGTATTTTTAAAATTCGCTTTCTCAGTAACAATTCTACCAATTCAATTTTTGTATTTTGATATGTGAAATTGCATTTTCTATAATGATGTAAAAAATGTCTATTTTACAATTTAAAATGTTTTGAATATTAAAAAACAAAACAGAAAAATTATACTAAAATTTATGCATTTTTTTTGCATCTTTGGACAAAATAATTTTATTATCGTGTGCATTTTTTTTTCAATTAACTTAAAAAATTTTGTAGACACTGCGAAATATGCATAAAATAAATTAATAAGGGCTTCAAACTGTGGACCGCTCTCTTGGTCAAACTATCGGGACAATGTTTTTCCAGATTGCGGCTAATCCCTATATTTTGGGAGTTAGACATCCGATTCCGTTGTTTATTCAGAAAAATTACGTTTTTTGTCTCTTGTCTGATTTCCGAATTTAAAATTACGTCTACACTGATAAGTTCCCCCACGAACCATTAAAATTGAGTAAGTTAAAATCCGATGATTAGATCAAAAGATATTAAGAGTGGCACTCTTTTTCTTTGGTCACTGTACCTACGCTTTATTTTTTCAATTCTCCTGAATTAAAATAAAGCACTTTTTGACAGTTTTTTTCAAAAGTGAATAATTTCGCTCTTTTTATATTTCGTGAAAAGACAAATGAAAATTTCACACACAAAATTCAGGACAAGCTGAATTCTAACTTTTTCTCACAAAAGTAAGCGAATTCTAATAAGACAAAAAGTTCAAACAACTTATGACTAATTTATGATCTGGAATTCAACCTCCTTTTCCCTGTCAACTGGTTGAATCATTCGGACTGGGAGAGAGCATTTGCCTTCCAGTGTGGTAGCCCGGGTTCGAATCCCTTTCGACAATACGAATTCCGCATCCGGCTTGCACCGACCTCATCGCTGACGGGAAATATCCACAGTGGTAGACGGATCATGGGTTGGTTCCCTTGTTTTAAACTATACGTGGGAGGTTTTCGTGGTTTTCCTCTTCATTTAACTCAAATGCTGGTTAGCTTCATCAGAAAGTTCTCCACGAAGACAAATTTCTCCCAATACTTGATCCAGGAGTTCCCATGTCTTCTGGATTTAGTTCAAAACTACAGGGTTACGGAGTTGAACGTTAATAGTCGTAAACCCAAAAATTGGGTCGGCTCAACGACGGTTACAAAATATATAAATATCAAAAACCGGGGCCTCACATACAAAAGTTTGAAACCAAATTTAGAAATAAATTATTTCGTAGTTCTTTCTCCTTTTTTTCCTATTCAAAACTTTCCTCACTTGTTCCTTTTTGGTGATTGCCAAGGTTATTAACGCAAAAGGAGGAGAAGAAGATAATGAATCACTGTGTTTCTTGGAATTCTGGTCCCCCCTAGATTGATTGCTTAACTAATCAGATCAAATTCCAAAACTGTTTAGGTCGAACTTGNGATTTAGTTCAAAACTACAGGGCTACGGAGTTGAATGTTAATAGTCGCAAACCCAAAAATTGGGTCGGCTGTTTAACGACGGTTGCAAAATATATAAATATCAAAAACCGGGGCCTCACGTACAAAAGTTTGAAACCAAGTTTAGTAAATATCCGTAGAAATTAAAACAATATATTATTTCGTAGTTCTTTCTCCTTTTTCAAAACTTTCCTCACTTGTTCCTTTTTGGTGATTGACAAGGTTATTAACGCAAAAGGAGGAGAAGAAGATAATGAAATTGGGGAGTTGTCACTGTGTTTCTTGGAATTCTGGTCCCCCTAGATTGATTGCTTAACTAATCAGATCAAATTCCAAAACTGTTTAGGTCGAACTTGTAATCAAGGGTCTGTCCAGACATTTTGTGAAAGGTCCGGTTTTGTAAAATTGTGAAAAAATGACTCGTCATTTGTGAACATAAAATAAACGTTAAGTCACATTCCTTCAACTAGAGTCCTGCTTTTGTGAATTTATGCAAATAGGGTCCTACTATTGCAAAAAACTCTTTCAAGGAGTTTTCAAATTGTAAATCGATACAAGATTATGCTCAACACAGTAAAATTATAATCAAAAGAAATTACATTTTAAAAAATAAACAGCAATTGCTGCTACTGAATTAGAGATGTAACATAAAAATATTTGGTGTTTAGCCTATACTGCTGAACACAGAATATTCATTTCGGACGAATAAAGGAAGAAGCTTGTGCCGAAGACAAAACTTAGTTCGTTTACATCTGTCTTTCTTTTTTCATCCCCCTAGGGCTTATTCGATTTACAAAACAATAATGAAGATAAACAAATTTGTGAGGGGTCCAATTAAAAGATCAATTATTTTGTGAAGGGTCCGTTTTTATGAGAAGATAGTTTGTGAAGGGTTCGTTAACGAACCCAAATTTCTTCTAAATGGTAATGTTTTATTGATATTATTTTCACACAAAGTGCGCAGTTATTTTGAAGATAAAATGCATGGAATACAGTGGGGGATCCACAGATTTCCTGGACTTATTGGTATTAATTATGACACCTGTACAGCAAAAAATTATAATTTAGTTGAAAATAGTTTTTAAGCTGTTTTCCTTTAAGACTTTTGACAATGTCGATTTAAACTCATAACAATGTTGCTGTGAATGACCGAAATTAGTGGTCGTTGATTTCCACTGGTTGACAATTACATAGTCTATCATATGGTGCGTAGCGTTTTTAAAAAGTTCTTAAAGGTGCTTAGTTTTGATTTTCGTTTTTCAAAAGCCCTTAAAGGTGCTTTTTCATGTAATGTTTTTTAAAGTGCTTAATTTTTCTTTTTCTAAAATGAGATTTTTTCCTTTACCGTGTCGATTTTCGCTGCTTTATTATGCAAAAACTTACTTTGTTCTATTCAATGTTTTCATAATTCCTCCCACCACAATTCATTTCGACTTATCATCGACCCTCAACACATGATAGCACCCCAATCATGTTATTTGTTTGATGAAATACTTGGGAGTCCACATCTACTGGGCTGAGTTCCGTGAGATTATTCCACTCTCATGTGCTGCATTTTGCAACATATTCTGAATTTCAGACTTCATTTTCCACTCTCTGAAATTGAACCAAAAAAACTTTTTATCGTGACTAATATGATCAAGAAAAGAATTCTTTGTCAGAAACTAGTTCTTTTATCATGATCATGTAAAGTCTTTGAAAATTATTTTCCATTTTGTTAATGTATATAGTGCTTAAAAGTATTTTATTACTGCTTAAAAAATACTTAAGAGGGGCTTATTTTTTGTTGAGATATTTCGGTACGCACCCTGTTTAATTAAATGCCACTACCCGGTATACATTTGTCCGGCAAACCCTACTTTCAATGTTTTTTTTTAAATCTTCATCAGTGTCACGATACATTTACCCGATATGCCCTACACTGATGTTTTTTTAAGATTCAGTGTCACTCACCGGTACTCAGATCCTCAGATGATATTAAAATATCGAATAAATATAATAATATCAACGAATAAATTCATATAAAATTAGATGTAACAAATATTTCGGACATTCACCGGTAAAAGTTGATATTCTCTTCATTTTGACGGTAATAACTTGATTTCGATGATTTTTCATTCATGGTAACATTTCGAAAATAGTTTGTAAAAAAAGTAGTTGAAGTTAACTACATTTTATTTCATACCCATCGTTGAACAGCTGACGCGATTTTTGAATTTACTATTACTAATGTTCAACTGCGTAACCTTGTAATTTTTTAATCCAATCCAGAAGACAAGGGAACTTCTGTATCAAGTATTGGGAGAAATTTGCCTTCGTGGAGGACTTTTTGATGGAACTAACTTGCATTTGCATTACATGGAGAGGAAGACCACGAGAACCTTCCACGGTTTGCCTTACAGCAAGGGGACTCTAACCCATGATTCGTCTACCAGTGAGGTAGGTTGACATTCACCATTGGAAGTTGACATTTTCTTCATTTCGATCACTAACAGTAATTTATGCATTTCAACATTTTTTGCTGATTCGGAAGATCATTTGTTTTATTGACCTATAAATTTGTTAAAAAAATTTCTTTCACGCATCAGTTTTTAAAAGTTGAAATGCATCACTCAGTCGAAAATTTATGAACTACATTTCTGTTTTATTTGTTGCTTAATTATACAGGCAAACATTTTGTTATCCCGTATAGTTGATTGAGTAAAAGTGCTTTAAAAATATTCTTTGGGTTAAGTTTAAGCGACATTTGAAACTGTTTCAACAGTCTGTCAAAAATATTTCTTAAACAGAAGAAACTAGTTATTAGTACTAATTTTATTGGTAATCATTAAATTAAGTACCAACAAATTTAATTTTTAAAATTTTTTTACAATAAATTCTAAAATGAACTATGTTAACTAATAAGCAAGTGCTTTAAATTTAAATATAAAATATTTGGCTCATTAAAGAATGTTTAATATTTCTTATAATTTTGTAAATATATTTACTAAGCGGAAGTAAAAACGCTTTATTAACATTTTCAAAAAATAGAATTCCAATTCTTTCAAAGGTCCCCTAATTCCTGTGCCCCTCTGGGCCCCAAAATCTCATACCGACCCTGGGATCATGAACAGGGCTGCGTGATGGTTTATAATATAACATCCTTATGTTAGAGTAACAGAAATTTTCATCAGATTTGGTCAAAAATAAATTTCAACTCATTTTTGTTATAACAACCACGTTAGTTTTGATGGCTCAGAAGATAGAGCGCTTGCCTTCCGATGAGGTGAATCAGGTTCGAATCCCAGAGATGGCTGGTCAATACAAATTCCGCATCCAGCTTGCACCGACCACAGTGAGGACATAAAATATCCTTAGTTGTAGGCGGACAATCCCCTTGTCGTCTGGCTCACCTTGGGAGGTTTTCGAGGTTTTCCTCTTTGTGAAACTCAAATGCAGGATAGTCCCATCAAAAAGTCCTCCACAAAGACAAATTTCTCCCAATACCTAATCCAGGATTTCTCTTGTCTTCTGGATTGGGTCTAAAATTACAAGGCTATTGAGTTGAACATTAGTAGTAGTCATAAACCCAAAATTAGGTCGACTGTTCAACGACAATTATAAATGAAATTATAAAAAATGGTTTATAAAATCTTCTTTAGATTAAGATTTATACATATTTTTTAATTTCTCTAAATTTATGTGCTTATATTATTTCCAATTTTGAATTCCTCTTTTCCATTTACATGATTATGAATGATGTATCAAAACATTACTCGTAGCCTAAGAAGGTTGCTAGTAAAATATCCGTTATTTTATTTCTCCAATGTTGAGAGATATGTTAATAATTTTAAATACATATTTTGTCATTATAAAATTGTTGTTGCCATTCAATGGAGTAACAATGTAAATTTTGTATCCAGATAAGTATAACAATTAATAAGTGTAAAATTTATGTTGGTATTTCATAATCATAATTGAAAGCATAATCCAAACCAATTGGATTAAAAAGATGTAGCCTGGCTTTTTTCTAAAAAAAATCTTTTTCCTTCATCTTTATAATTTTTTTTATTACTTATGTATTTTTACCCTTGAGGGAACCAAATTAAAAAAATATGAAAATATCCCGTGGCTTTTTTTTGATTTCAAGTTTAATTGATTCTGTGAATCACTATTAATTTAAATGGCGATGAATAAATTTTCACATATCATTGCATTATCACATTGTATTATTTACATATCATTGCAAAAGACAAAATATCTACATGAAGTATTAATGTCAACTAGTTAAGGTTAAGTAATGATAATTCTAAATGCTTGAAATAAAATAAATCATCTCCAATTCCATGTTTTGATAATTTTTATAAGTAGTTTAATAAAGTAATTTATTGAATAAGTTGAGATAAAACCTTGGAAAAATTTTTCCTCAATATTTTTTTTAAAGATACATTAAACATTGCTATAATTAAAAGAACTACAGGGAATGAAGCAATTTTTTGAATTTTAGACTTTATTTTTCTTTTTTTAAAATTTTTTTTCTGTATTCATTATTGTATTTTTTTCAATCATATTTTTTTATATTAGCAGAAAAATTTCAACAAAAATATTGATAACTCATGGAAGATATTTTCATTTAATATTATTTTACTTAAAACTCTATGAAATATTAAAATAAGTAATGAAAGTATTTTATTCTTTATTTATTGATAAATAATTTATATGCATGTGTTACTATTTTATATATATATGTATTAATATACCTCATTTATAATTTTATACTTTTAAACAACTTGTCTAAATATTTCGCATTTAATTCAAATTAATTCAATGGATGAAAAAGAAACAAAAATGCTTATATCAAGCTAAGATTGTTACATTTTACATGCGTAATGCTGACGTAATCTTGAATTTTCATTAAGTGGTGTTGTAAAGTAATATGTAAGCATATTTAAAATCTTAAGTTACTATTTTTTTAAATCACAATAACTCAACAACGATGCATATTTTTGAATTGTTAATCAAAAATATCATTTAATAGCTAAGACGTTACTATAAACTTTCTTGAAAGGTTCAGTAACTTTTAATTTGGGACTTAAGGTGTCATTTTGCTCTTTGTTTTTCATAAACTGAAATATAAAAGAAATATTTAAAAAAAATCATTGTTTCTAGAAAGCACAGGTTTTGAAAATGAAGAATCTGATTTTAACTATTTGTTAATGAGATTACTGCTATC
>NC_092212.1:90269660-90274573 GCF_043381705.1 Parasteatoda tepidariorum
CAACACCACTTAATGAAAATTCAAGATAACGTCAGCATTACGCCTGTAAAATGTAATAATCTTAGCTTGATATAAACATTTTTGTTTCTTTTTCATCCATTGAATCAATATATATTAAATGCGAAATATTTAGACAATATGTTTAAAAGTATAAAATTATAAATGAGATGTATTAATACATATATGTATTAATACATCTCATTTATAATTTTATACTTTTAAACATATTGTCTAAATATTTCGCATTTAATATATATTGATTCAATGGATGAAAAAGAAGCAAAAATGTTTATATCAAACTAAGATTATTACACTTTACAGGCGTAATGCTGACGTTATCTTGAATTTTCATTAAGTGGTGTTGCAAAGTGATATGTAAGCATACTTAAAATCTTAAGTTACTATTATTTTAAATCACGATAACTCAACAACGATGCATATTTTTGAATTGTTAATCAAAAATATCATTTAATAGTCATTTTGCGTCATTTTGGTGTCATTTTGCTCTTTGTTTTTCATAAACTGAAATATAAAAGAAATATTTTTTAAAAAAATCATTGTTTATAGAAAGCACAGGTTTTGTTAATGAAGAATCTGATTTTAGCTATTTGTTAATGAGATTACTACTATCCATTTGTGCATATTATTATTCTTTTTTTATAAACATTTAATTTTGCTTATTTCTGATTTTGATTTGGTGAATTGACATTTTTTTTTGGGGGGGGGGCAAAAAATAATGTGTTACACTTTTATTGTTACCTTTTAGATACTAATTTAGTAAGTTTGATAATTTTTCTTAAATGGCGTTGCAAGTATTAATGTCAGATTTACATTATCATCCTGTTCAACTTATTCTATTCACTTTATTTTTGTTCTTTCAACTGCGATTTATTGTCCCCTTGAGATTTATTATAGCCATACTAAATCAAATTTTAAAAAGGTTTCCTACTTTATAAAAATTTCATTAATTTACGATAAAAATATATTTTATTGATGTTAATAATTGTGGTTGTCTATTTATATTTTCACTTTACTGTTATTTCTTGAAAGGATGTTATCAAAGCAACTTCAACCGAGCAAGTCCGTCATTCAGTTTATAGCGATCCAGTTTTTACAAAGATAAGCTTTAAGTCTGAAGTAAAAAAACCAGAACCTGTAAGTTCGTTTTTTCAATTAATTCCTACTATTATAGTTCACACTCTTCCTATTCAATCGTTCAAATCGTTATTCCTGTTCAAATTTTCAATCGTTCATAAAAATACTTTTTATTCATCCATTCAAGTTTAAATTTTTGTAGTGGATGATGTTAATATAATTTTTTTTATCATTAATTCATTTATTAAATTTAATTAATTAATTTAAGTTTTATATTGGAGAAAAAACTGTAATTTTTTAATAAAAAGTAACTAAAATGAAATTTTTCTTTTGAGTAGGAATTTACTTTAATTTTTTTTTCTATATTACTTGTTGTTTCACCTTTTTGTATTGAGGCATATATTTTTTGCTGTTGATTTCATGTCTATTTAAGATTTTTAGGTGTTCATTTATTAATTTTTGTTGATGATTCCAGTTTTATAATGTAATTTCTATAAATTAGGAACAAATATTCTGTAAATTAAATAAGTTTTATTAAGGGCTCAATTCCTTTCAATTTCTTAATTTCCCTAACAAAAGAAAGTGTCTTTAAATGTCGTTAATTATTAAACATTTCAATTAATGTCCTGAAGTCCCGGATAGCCTGGTTTGTAGCGCAGTGTGCCCATGTCCAAGAGTGCGTGGGCTCGATCCCCATTGACCAAAGACTGTGTAGTAAATGGTGACTGATGCACGTTAAATCTGTCAAGTCGCAAAGTCCTCCATGTTCCCATAACAAATCAATACCTCTGGGGGTTTTCCAAAAGGTGTTAAATCCAGGAATTTCCTTGTCTTCTGAATTGGTTTAAAATTACAAGGCTAAGGAGTTGAATATTAGTAATCGTAAACCCAAAATTGGGTCGGCAGCTCAACGACGGATAAAATAAAATAAAACATAAATGTCCTGAAATGCTTGTATTTTCCAAATTTTTGTTAAAGTTAAAAGCAAGAATAAATATTATTTATCTAAAAAATTTAGTTATATGAAAACAATGTATGTAACAAAATAAATGCTTAAGTTTTCATAGCGTGTTAAGCATGGTATTATTCTACTTCCATAGAGACAACCCTTAGCTTGATGGTATANTGCATTCTGGATTGGGTTTAAAATGACAAGGCTACGGAGTTGAATATTAGTAATCGTAAGCCCAAAATTGGGTCGGCAGCTCAGCGACGGATAAAATAAAATAAAACATAAATGTTCTGAAATTTTTGTGTTTTACAAATTTTTGTTGAAATTAAGAGCAAGAATAAATATTATTTATCTAAAAAAAAATTGAAGAAATTTCAAATTCAAAAATTTATTTACATGAAAACAATGTAGGTAACAAAATGAATGCTTAAGTTTTCAAAGCGTGTCAAGTATGGTATTATTCTACTTCCGTAGAGACAACCCTTAGCTTGATGGTATAGAACAGGGGTGGCCAAGCTTCTTGATAGTCGAGCCATTTTTCAAAATGTGAAATTTTTTCGCTAGACGCAATTAAACACGTATATAAAAGGTATGCAAAAAAGGTATTAAAATAATTTATTTTACAGAAATTACATTTATTGAAAGCATATAAATAAAAGTACAAAATTTGGCAATTGAATTTAAATATTAAAAATTAAACACATTTCTTTTACTTCTCTTGATAATTCTTTAAAATTTGGTGAAAAATTCGTAACAGCACTTCTCAGTAATTCTTTAAGAGACTGGTTATGTAATACTGATGATTTGGATTTCACGAATTTTAAACTGGAATAATATGATTCACATAAGTACTGTTGTGTCACAACAACCAGAAATAAGACGTGAGTTGTACCAAACAATTTATTTAAACATTCACACGAACAATCACAAAATATTACCGAAAGAAATATCTCTTCTTAGAAAAAAACTCTCTTTTCAACTACACAAAAAAAAAAGAACATCACTTCTCGTGTGTGTCTCTCAAGCAACATCATTTTAGCATTACCTCTCGAGGAATTGATGCTTTTAGCTCAGTTGTCACACTGTTACGTTACAGTACGTTGTTCCGAATATTGAAGTAATTCGACAAGCAGCCTTTTTTTTTATCGGTTTGAATTTTGGAATTTTTGAATCATCTCTTAAAAACCCAACAAGACTGATTTTTTACCCATAATTGCCGGAGCTCCATCACTTGCAATGCTTACAAGTTTTCATTATGGAATCTATTGCACTTTTAATATCGACACCGCGGTTGATTCTTGAAGTGCTAATAAATCCAATTCTTCTTTAATAACGAAGTCAGGTGAAACAAAACGTTTGAAAACTGCCAATTGAGGAATATCTGTGATATCTGTTGATTCGTCAAGGGCTAAACTGAATGTAATATAGTTCTTCAAATCATTTTTTTAATTATATGCTAGAGATGTATTAATCGCAGTTATGCGTCGTTCGGTTGTGTGTCTCGAGATGGGACTTTGCGAAACAACTTGGTGCAATGCTGCATTATTTGGATCTTAAACTTTAAGTACATCTTCCAAGTTTTTTTTTTGATAAACTCTCCCCCTCCATACCGGCGTTTTGCACGAGCAATATTCCAGGCTATAACAAAACTGGCTTCAGCCACATTATTAGCTTGATTGCTACAGGTCATCAAAATTGACTATTGCTTATTTAAATTTTATTTTAAGAAAGCAAGTTTATCTTATCATAATTTGGAATTTGGTGGATGCTGATTAGGAAACTGGGGATGATTTGTTTCATAATGTCGACTTAAATTGCTAGCTTTATAATTTTTGACCGTAGAGTTACAAATAACACATAATGCTTTTCCGTTATTGTCAATAAAAAGGGAATTCTCCCACTCATTATTAAAACTTCTATTTTCTTGCTCGTATTTTCTTTTTTTTATTTTCGTTCTCTGTCGTCATATTTTTAAAAAAACTGGAAATAAATAAAGAAATTTAAAAAATACAAGTTTTGTGTTATTAAAACAATAATAACGCGTGTTACATACTACGAAGCACATTTAGTTAACCCTCCAAAAACTCCAGATTGCAAAATACATCCGTAGCAAGAGTGATACAAATTGTTTCCTCCAGAGCTCAGTGCCAACTGCCCGTCGCAATGAAAGTTTGCAAATTCGAAATCGGTCTGAAGTCGGTCGATTACACCACTGCTTATGTTCGTTCGTGCAATTTTCGCTTAGTCATATCATTCTTAACTTGAACGGAAATGAAATTAGCTACAACGTTGCACTTAGCCTTTCATATTTGTTGTCAGTAATTTAAAATGCATTTTGAAACACATACGGAACGATAATAATTTTTTTAAAATATAATAGCACAAAAACGAAAAGGGAACTCGGATACACTTATCGAGAGCCACAAATAATCCTTCAAGAGCTCGTGACCCGCAGGTTGCCCCCCCCCCTGGTATAGAACACTCCATGTGGGAGAAATATATAAAAAGCTCTTATCTCTCTTTTTCTCCTCCATCACTATGTCATACTCTACAACAGGGGTCGCCAAACGTTTTTGATCATCGACCCTTATATAATTTTTAGAAATCTCCATAGACCCCCATAAAAGTAATTTTCTGTTAATTAAAATAAAACTCTATTAGATACGTGTTTGTACATTTATTTTATGATTTTAAACATTTATTAAAGTAATAGTACATTGTGTAACTATAGTTTTATGAAAAATATATTAATGTTGAAATTTAAATACCTTAATATTTATTAAATAATAAGTAATTTTGAATAAGTAGAAATAATAAGTAAAGTAACTAAAGATTTATTGCTTATTAATCAATGAGATGGGTGCGC
>NC_092212.1:90274976-90279340 GCF_043381705.1 Parasteatoda tepidariorum
TGATTTTTTATGCAAAACTACTTATTAAGTACAGTGCATCAAGCTCAAAAAAATACTTTAATAATTTTTGATGCAACTAAATAATAAATAATAGAACAAGAAATAATTTATTTAACCTTTAAATATAATTTATTTAATCTTTAAAAAATAAACATCAGTTAATGCGTGATTTTTTATGCAAAACTACTTATTAAGTACAGTGCATCAAGTTCAAAAAAATACTTTAATAATTTTTGATGCAACTAAATAATAAATAATAGAACAAGAAATAATTTCACAAAATTATGATTTGTAAGAAACTCTTTAGATTTGTGCAATTTTGTTGTATTTTCTAAAATAGTTTTTAAGACATATGCAAAAAGTAAAATTATCTTTAAAGAATCAAACATTTGACTGGTTTCTATTGGGATCAGATTTAAGAGATGTCCTCCTTGAGTGTTAAGATATAAAGGTTATTTAAAGACGTTTTGGTGACTGATTTTTCTGTTTTAAATATCGTTTATGCAAATTTCTTTGCATAATTTAGATCGTTAATAATGTTAATAATTCTAAAGTTATTAACATTTTATGTTAATACTGAAAATCTAATCATTAAGTCAAACATTTTTCAGCTGTTACTTTCTTTCTTTGGCTCATTAAAACTTTTAGTATTGCAGCTTTCGTTTTAGATTTGTTATATTTGTTTACAGTAAGTAAATAAGATTTTGAGTATTGAAAATTATTTAGTAAAAATCTTCAAATTCATCGTTTTCTAGTTTCTGAATAATTTGTTTTATTTGTTTAGGCCAGGCATAATAAAGTAAGAAAATGTAATAGTAAAATAAGAATCTATTTCAGTTTGTTTGATAAATTTGTTTTAACATTTTATTGAAACTAAATTCTGCAGTAAACTATATTTTTCAGTCTTATCTTTTAGATTTGTAAACAACGCACTTTTATTGATAGATATTTTTATTAAATTATCTGTTGACAAATTTGTAAGGTGTTATTGCACTGCTTCAGTCTATATCATGCAATATATATGACAGATTAAAACTTGAATCAAAATCGTTTTATTAATTATGAATTAAAATTCCTTTTCAAAAATTTTATTAGAAAGACTTTGTAAAAAATTTTTACCCAACAAAACTGTAGGATGTGTAATTATTGAATAATAAAAAATTCAAGTACGTAAACTATTTGAAAATGGGTTATTGTTCTGTGAACTGTTTTTTAAAGATTATTCCACTTTAGTTGAAAACAAATTCAGAAAGCTCTAAAATTATAATGCAAGTAATATTAGTTCACTATAATATTTCTTGCATTTTGTTTTTCTAATAACTTAAATTTCCTTTCTTTAATAAATCATGAACTCTTAAAACAGTTTTGGCATTTATAATTTGTTTTCAGCAAAAGGAAATGTTATTTTATTGTTAAAAATATTTTAACGACAAAATTTCAATGTTTTAACTGATACAAGTAAAATACAACTAATTTCATGTAAAAATTAATCATTTTTCATGTAAAAATTAGGGAAGACAGAAACTAGTGGATATTAAACAATTTAAAGTATCGAAGAAAATGCATGCTGTCTCACAGAGTTATTTAAAAGCATTGCTTGTTTATTTATTTAGTTTTTTTTCCTTGCACCAAAAAGTTAAATTTAGCTGAATTTTTCATTTATAGGACTTGAAGAATGAAGTGTTTGTTGATGTAATTGAAAAAATAGTGGTCCATTTTTCCAAAGAGGTAATAAATTATTCGATGACAAAACTGTTACTTTAAAATTTTAAAACATGTCTTAGTTAATTTATCCATTTTATATGAACTAACGTTAAAAAAGTCAATATGTTTCCCATTCTATGAAATGAAATGATTGTAGAAAAAAATGTTTTGCATAAAAAATTTTTTTAATGCAAGGAATATTCGTGCATATTTTATTTTTTCATGTATGTATTAAAATTTTTTTTATTTATAATGTGAAAGATATTTATTTCAAAGCCCATTTGTTTTAGTAATATAAAAATGTATTATTTTGTAAGAACTTTGAATATTGTTGCTTTAGCAATCCCCCAAAAGTCCTATTTTTGTTTCTTTCTACAAAAAATTTGTAGAAATAAATATATAGAAAGAATAGTCATATTTTTTTTCTACAATTATTTTCTTAATGCAAGAAATATTGGTGCATATTTTATATTTTCATGTATGTGTTAAAATTGTTTTTTTATTTACAACGTGAAAGAAATTTGTTTTAAAGCACTTTTACTTTAGAAACATGAAATATTTCATTTCATAAGAGCTTTGAATATTGTTACAAATTTTGTTGCTTTAGCAACCCACCAATGGTCTTATTTTTCTTTCTACAATTTTTTTCCTTCTACAAATACATTGCATAAAAAAGGATTAGTCTTATTTTTCTTTCTACAAATACTTTTTTTTAATGCAAGGAATATTCGTGCAGATTTTATTTTTTCATGTATGCATTAAAATTGTTTTTATTTACAAAGTAAAAAATAATTATTTTAAAGCACACTTACTTTAAAAACATAAAGAGGTATTATTTTGTAAAATCTTTGAATTTTGAAAAAAACCTTGTTGGAAATTTTTGTTTTTAATTCTACAAGTGAGTGTTAAACTGCATGAGACTTTGCTGGAAACACTTTTTTATCAATATCTTTTTAATGAGCTAAACTAATTGCCAATTAAGGTTCAGTTACTGTAAGCAAGTAATTTGTTTTAAACTTATGGTTTTTGTACTAAGATATAGGTGCTTCTCTGACTTAGAATTTTCTATGTCAATTTTTGAACTTAACAAAGAATAACGTTTGAAAAAAACATGCTTAAAAAAAGTGTTTTGTTTAATGTGAAAAGCAAGTGTTTTAAAGGGATATTCTGGTTAGCAGTGTGCGGGACTCGTGTTCGGGGATCTGGGTGTGGCAGAAGTCAAATTCTTGGCTATAGATTGTACCTCTAGAAAATAAATGCAATCACACCCTAATGGCCTACAACAACAATAAGTGTTTTAAACATAACTCTGATTTTCAAAAACACCAATTATTACCAAGCCAATTCCTACTCATTCTTTGTGAAACGTTGGCTTAACTCAATAATCCTTGCATAACTGGTTTTACATTATGTATCTAAATTTATATTTAAGTACTGCTTATAGGTGTATAGCTTTAAAATTATATTAAGAGAAGGCTCATGAACTTATTACTTTTTTTTATTATAATGTTACCACGCTTAAAACCTTTTGATTTGTTGAATTTGATATTTTTACAAATTATTCCTTATCTTGAAATTTTCTGAATATCATTTTGTTGCTTTTCCTAAAAGTGCAATGACATCATTTCTTAGATATTCATAAAACAATGTTGAGTTATTTCAAAATGTTTTGTTGTACTAGGGGATTGTTGAAACAAATTGAGGCTATTTTCTTTTTAATTCAAAATTATTTTCTATTCAATTTATTGCTTTATTTTTCCTTTCTATGTGTAGTCTTTTTTGAAAATAGCAATTTCAATATTTTTTTTTATTAAAACGATTGAGAATTACCAATGTAAATACCATCTGAAATAGCATTTTGAACTGATACGTGAATTTTTTTTGTAGTATACTATTTTCCTTAAAAAAAAATTTTAAAAATCAGGATATGCTTTTTAATATTGATATTTCTTTAAATTTACTACTCTCTAAACGCAAAACTTTCAAGAATAAAGAAAAATTTGAAGATAATTGCTTAAGACTAAAGTGACTAAGAATTATCAATCTAAATGACTGCAGCTCTTTGTCAATTCTTTGAGTGTTCTAATTAATAAAGTTTTGATATATTGTATATATTGTAAAGTGATATCTATACAATCGGAGCTCTATTTAAGGATGACACTAAATCCTGATAATAAATTCGATGCATGGAAAATTCGTTAAAAAGGAAATACCTTTTTAAATACTAACTCAAAACAGGTTTTAAATTCATAAACACTAGACATAATTAAAATAGCAATTGATGCACCTTTATCGTGTAAACTAGTATATACTATTTATTTCATAAATTGTAAGCAGGAATAGAGGTAAACATTATTCAGTGTTATACTATCATGTTACATACGTTTTCAACTGAAAAAAGATTAATTTATTCATAAAATTATAGCTGTATTTATTATAAAAGTAATTTTAAACATGCATTACCACATGCATTCTTAAGTTTAATTGCTACTGATAAAATCTGTTAATTTTATCTGAGTTTTTTGTTAAGAATGTAAACAAGAAAGGAAAGGGATTTTACTGCTTTCTCTAAAGGTTAAATGGCCTCTAAAATCAATTCAAGGTCATTTTCTCCATGAAATACATCCACATGTTTGAAATATTTTGAGAAATAAGGATAG
>NC_092212.1:90279840-90302898 GCF_043381705.1 Parasteatoda tepidariorum
CCGGAAGCAAAGAATTAAAATCACCAGATTTTGAGCACTCATTATAAGATCTGTATTAAGATCACAGTTGTGTGAGTGATTGCTCCTCTGTAGCTATTAACAGTGTGTACAACCATAACCAACGAGAAATAAGGACGTGGAGATGGCCAAGGTCTTTTAGTGACGTCACAAACAGTATTTTTTTTAACAGTAACTGCCAATTTTAAACATTTGTCATTGCACAATGAACAACAGCTTTGTTTGTCCGTTGGTTGTAGTCGTACTATTCCTTATATCTACTATTATATAAATATTTAGCATGCTATATGCATGTACAGTACCGAAATGTAAAGGCAATTACAAAAATTGTCTTAAAGTTTTAGTTAACAAATTCCTATGATACGATATTTGATTTGTACGATACCCCATACTTTACAAAAATGGATAACGTGACATTTATTTAGCAGCAGCTAATAGCGGAGTAAGTGCTATTTATCTCTTATTTTTTAATATTCGTTTTTGCAAACCTTATTAAAAAGACTACATAATAAAAGAAATCGTATCTAAGAATTATAATGTTTTGGTTACTGTTTGTTTGTTAGCGAATATTATAATATAAAATTAGCAAAACATTCATACTTTTCTAAATTTTGGGCGTGAAATAAAGCAAATTTAAACATTATTTGTTTTGTTTTTTAAATGTTCACGAATTCAGACCAAATATAAAGTTATCCTGGAAAATATATTTCAGATGTCATTAAAGTGTTGAAACTTTTATTATTTACAAAACCAGTAGCATAAACTAAACAGTTTAGTTTTATTTTTAAAAGAAAGAAAAGATTAATAACACTGTTGTTTGGCACTTGAAGCTTATTTATTCTTAATTGATAGTATACTATTATCTGATTTAAATTTCATAAATATTTTACTTGAATGCACAAAAATTACTGTGTATACAATGATAATAATAAAAAATAGAAATTCAAGTCATTGAAATAGAAATTCAAGTCATTGTTAGTCGATTAAATTGTTTTGGGTAATTATAAATTAGTTTTAACGAAACTATCGTTCATGCTTCATATAGCAAGATTCCTTCTTAAGCAGATAAATTGTTTTAGTGTATCTTTTTATGAAGTGAATAATTTTTAATGATTTTCAAATATTAATTATTAGATTTCATAATTTAATTTTAAGGTGTCACATTAACCAAATATAGGCAAGAGTATTGAAAAATAATTTATTACCTATGTTAAATTTTTATATAATTCCTAATACACTGAAAAAAAAATCCTTTTTCATCTGCTCTATCTGCATTAGTTATGACGTTTTGGTTCTTTTTTGGAAAAAAAACGCAGTGGTTTTTTCATTTTTTCATGCATGTTTTTTGAAGTTTACATGTTATTTGAATCACTAGGGATTTTTTTCTGTTAAAGATGGAACTTTATTGCAATTGTTTTCACAATCGGCAATTGTGCATTGAATAAAAGCTTTGAAAATTATTAAAATTTTTACAGCATGTTATTTAGATCAGCGCATTCGATATTTTTAAATTTTTTTTCTTTTCAATTTTACATAAAGGGAACCATAGAAATTATTATAATTGATATATAAGCAAATGAATGCGCAGATTTATATTGCAAGAACCATTATGATACTTTTTTGCGAAAAATATTGTCGAAACTTACATCTTTAAAAACTTTTGATACTTCCAATTTTTAAAAATATGAGCCCTTATTATTAAATTCATAAAAATTTATTTGTATTAAAGTGTAGCTTGTTATTAAACTAAAAAGATGTTTATTGTAATTTTATTTAAAAAAAATTACTGTTCTGAGAATACTTTGACCCCATAATCATTGAGGAGATAAAATTAAATTTGCCTTTTTTTATATTTGGATGAGTTCTGGAAATTTGTTCGTAATAATTTTTGTTACAATATCATTACATACAAATAATATTGTTTCTTTAAAACATCATATATTCCTACATGTTTATTTTATTGAGTTATAACGAAATACATAATATTAAAAAGCTGAAAATTCATAACTAAAAAATATTTAAATTAGCTAACGAAAAAATATTTCACTTCGCTTATATAAGATTTGTACTATTTATTAAAGTTTTCTCTTGATGCAAATCTATACTCAGAGCACTTTCAAAGAGGACGTTACAAAGTTACTGAGAGGCAAAAATTCTAACTCGAGGCTTTTCGACAAAGATTAGTTAAATCTGTTTCAACTATTACTTTTTAGTTGGTAGGTTAGTTGGTAATTTAGTTTAGTTTAGCTGTTATGAAAATTTTGGTGGATTTAAAATTTCCTACAATATGATTAAATTTTAAGATAAGACTTGTGGTTTGTAAGTAAAATTTTGCTATGTAAGTCATTATCGTAATGTTTTTGGTAGGGCATCGCTTATCGCAATAACTATCTGTAATGGACTTTTGGTTCATATTTAAAGGCAAAATTCAAATTTCAGATTGCAAAAACAAATTATTTTTTTTCGGTAGTGTGTCGTCTATTGCAATAACTATCTGTAATGAACTTTTGTTTCATTTTTAATGGCAAAATTCAAATTTCAGATTGCCTGAAGAAAAATTATTTATAGCTTGTTTGTGCGGTGCCAAAGTTTTAACAATATTTTTTATTTAGATTAAAATTTACAAATAATTCCCTGCAATATGCAAGCGTTAAGCGGTAAAGTTCAAACTGGTGATTTTTTTTAAATGCAGAAATATGCTAAAACTTATTAAGAGGAAAATTTCGGTTTCCAAGACAAAGTATTAACTTGTCTGAGAAATATTTTTTTGACGGTTAGGTTAAACGAAAAGTTTAAGTGGGATGGGAGAAGGTGGGATAAAAATGACCACGTTTCTAGGTCCAATCATAGTTATAGTTTATCAATCCAAAAAATTTTCGTTTGACAAATAGAAAACGAATGGCTTTGTCACACAATGAACTTATATTTGAAGGCAAAATTCTTATCTTGGTAACTTTGTCAAAAAGCGCTAAAACTTTTATAATAATGTAACATATAATATGTATTGTATTATTATCGTTATATTTGTGGTAAGATTAGTAAAAAGTATTTATTGACGTACTCATTTTATTTTAAATAATACTAACAATAAAATATTAAATTCAAACTTTTAGTTATTTGTCCAGAAATCAGCAAAAACTTTTGGACATTTTTTTAAGCAGTTGGGTAAATGAAAATTTCTGGAGGGCTTACGATATCCTACAACCTTTCCTGTAACTTAAAACGCATTTTATAAATTATCAGATGTTTGTTATGAAAATTGTTAGGTTTTAAAGCAATAAGTACACACTTTTCATGAATTTAACGAGAGCTGTTTTCGAAATATTGATTCGAATATTTTTAGCAATTATTTTTAGATTATTCGAGAAGCGTCATAAAATGAACACGATTTTTCTCAGTATTTTTTAAATAACTGTTCGAGTCATTTCTCTTTAAATTAATGAAAGTTAAAAAAAAAGGTTGTGTTCATCAAAATTGAAGTTTAATGGAGAAGTTAAAGGCAAAGTGTTTCTTGCGTGATGAAAATAGCAGTTTTGAGAATAAATTTTTTTAGCAACGTTGACAACTGTCACCAAAAGTTTTTAAAGAAGCATAAAAATACCTCTACTGTAATTAGAATTAAGACAGAAAGTTAAAATTTGAAAAATTTTATTTTTGGTCAAAACGGATGGAAATCTTAATTTATAGAACTAGAGAATAAAATTCTTACCAGAACTATGTTGCAACACTTTGTTCAGCTCCATTAACGTCATAACTCAGTCCTTTCTTGAAAATAAAGATCAGAACTTGTCCTGCTAACACTGCAAAGAAAAAAAAATAGGCATAAGTAATGTAAAGGCATAAGCATTTTAAGGTAATAAGCATTTTAAATCATAAATTATCACAATTCACAAAATTTTCTCTCTACAAAATAAATGTATTCATGGTGCTAGAGGTCACTAGAACAAAGACAAACAAGTGAGTAACGTAAAAGAGATGACTAAAGATTTTAATATGTTTTAATTAGACTTGCTAGATTATTTTTTAAGGCACGATCTGAACATTCAAAACAAGTGATATAAAAAAAAAATTAAGTAAATTCCTGCAATTCAACAAAGAAAAATTTTATTGAAGTTATACTTCTTATGCGATTTCCAACAAGGTTGCGTTAAATGTTTAACGCTACATTTTTATTGGCCGGGAAATCACGTGGTAGGATCCAGTTTTCCCTCATTCATTTCCATATTGTTTTGGTTCTCACTAGCATAAAAATAATAAAAGTCATAAAAGTATTGTTTTTCTATAAATATTTTTTTAGTTTGTTTTGATACACATATAATTTAATAGGGTAGTATTTTTCATTTTCAAATTTAGTGGATAACAATTGTAAAAAAATGAGTGAAAACAATCCCACGGACAATGCGACGGATTTAAGGTTATGTCAAGGTACGTCTCTTCTGAATATCAATTGATTGTTTCTCTTCTGAAATTACGTTATGAAGCATTCACATACATTATTAATACAAATATATTTTCCATGGCGAGACGATGAAGCAACCACAAGCACTTCCACTGGTTCAAGAGGGAAAAATGCACACTATTACAGTGTTTACAGAGAACGGAAGCGAGCAGAGCAGGAAAAAGAGTCGTTGAATAGATCCTTCTACGACTGCTGATTCTTCTATAATTAACGTCGCAGGTTGCGAAGTTTAACTTCTTTCGCGCGGAGGGACAGCAAGCACTATTTTTTTTAGTTACTTTTCGTTAAATTAAAATTTTTTCTCCCATATATAACTAAAGTTAATTAAATTTAATTAATTAACATTTAAAAAAAAATTTATTAGCATCAAGTGTCATCCACTACAAGTTTAAAAAAAAATTATTTGAACTTGAATCGATAAATAAAAAGTATTTTATTAAGTAATTTTAACAAGAAGAAGAGTGTGAACTAATAGTAGAAATTGAAAAAAAAAAGGGGCGTGGTATCAGACAACTATAAAAGTATAAATTTAGTGACGTGGACCACGCGTGCTACCACGTGCGCAATAAACTATTTTTTGCTCAAATAGAGCTATAAGTTAGAAACGATCACTGACGTTATTTTGTGAATATGAGAAAACTGAATCGCTTATAGTTAAATTTAAAACAATGACTAACGCTTAACTAATCAGAAAAATCCATTTCCTTTTTCGCTCATCCCTATTTAACATTTGAAAAAAGTGTATTAACACCAAGTTGCATTCACTACGAGTTTAAAAAATATGTATTTGAAATTGAGTGGATGAGTAAAGAATATTTTATTATCGATTGAAAATTTGAACAAGGAATAGGGAGAGTGTTAGCTATAGTAATAGGAATTCAATAAATAATCAAACATAAGCATTGTTTTATGGTTCTTTTTTCTCTCACGACGCATGCTTGCTATTTGTTTATTTAAGATAGGCATATGTTAAGGCAAGCCAACACATAGGTTTGCATGGATTTTCTTTTTATGTAAATTTCCAGTTGTCAATATGTGTAACATGTTTTCTTGCTGTTTAGATCAAAGATTTGGTTAAAACTAAATTGCTAAAAAGTATAATTATTTATAAAAGTTGACTGGGAAAAGCAGTTTAGCTGGATCATGATTTTCAACGATGAGCTAACGTATCGTAGAATAGTTTCAAATACTTAATAAAATCAAAATTCTCATTAAAATTAATCAATTTATCTGAAGTTGGATACAGGATAATTAGGTCGTCACTTTTTGACGTATGAGATACGAAATTTTGACAGGCTAATAATTCTCTACTAGCAGTTAATGTTTGGAAGAAAATTAAAACACGTGATTGTAAGACAAAAAATTAGTTTTTTTTTAGTTGTTTTTTTTTCGGACCATATGTTAAGAAAATTTTTGTTGTCCTAACATAAGTAGGTTAAGTTATACCGGCACGCATCCCTGTACTTGATACTTATGGATTCTATCAGTTAACAGCTACAGTCAGTAATTTTTTTTCGGAGGGAAAAATTATAGGGAAGTTGAATTCAAGCTTCATTCCTTCTAGCTCATAAATCGGTAAAAGCTTGTTTTAGGTAAGAAATTTTTGTCACGAGAGCTAAGAATTCCCTACAATTCCCCTATTTTTGTAGGTCACAATTAATCGAAAACGTGTTTTAAATATAACCCTCTTTTTTGTGCGTTGTACTTTTCTAATGCTCACGCGTCAGTGCTGGTGAAATGAGCATGCGCCCGTGAAAAATATCAAACTTAAGTAAGTGAAAATAAGAGATTAAAACCGCTAACGTAGGGGAATATCATTTTAACTTTGACCACAAATTCAAAACAAATATTTACAATGGATGTATAGTTTGTCAAAGGNACCCCCCCCCCCCCCCGCCATAAAGTCTGAGGCTATCCGTTGCTAATGGTAACAAGAATAGACCATTCCAGGGAGGGTAGATTCTCTTCCCTCTAGGGATAACACAATAGATCGAAGAAAAAGATCCCCTCTTTTTTGCCGTCCTCCCCACCCCTACTTGAAATAGTTATACCTCGTTACCATGGTCACAGCCACGGGTCCAGACGAATGACTAGGGGAGTTCGTACTTTAGACGAACTATAACTATTCAATTCTATTTTAAAAAACAGTATTTAAAAAAAAAACAAGTTTTTCAGGAGGTGAAGTAATATTTTAGATGATTTAACACACAAACATCGATGAAAAGATCGAAACTTTGAGAGCAGACGATTATTTGAAAAGTCAGAGTTAAAAAATTCTCCCTCAATAGTTAAGAACAAGCTTATGATTTTTTTTCATTGGCGAATGGATAAACACACGTGATTTGTCGAGAGAAATAAGTTTCTTCCACGGCCAACCCTTTTGCTTCCATACAGATCTAATTTCACAATTAATGATCTAATTCCATACTTAATGAATGTAAAAATAAATTTAAGTTTTTTATTTATTATCATTTTCTTTTTTGAAAATAAAATAGACTATGAATTTATTTGCTTAAAAATGATACAGACTGTCTAACAAATTATGAAACAAACAAGTATTGAAAGAATTTTAAGAAAAATTTTTTTAAAAAATGCTTATAAATACTATTGTTAAATTATTAAAAAGCGTCAAAACATTGCTTAACTTTAAATTCAATTAAAAAAATATTTGTTTTAACTAACAGACCATTTTTTTTAAAAATAAAAACAACTTAACATTTATTTGTTTAAGAATAATCAAATTATTATACTTACGTGCATTGAATAAATTTAAAAGAAAACTAACTTTTTATAACAAAGTGAAATACAAAATACCCTTACTAAATTGTATCGCTTAAAATTAAAAACAATAATTAAAAAAAAAGAAAAACACAATGAAGAATCTTTCTTTTAATTTTATTCATGTTTTCTTTTCATTAATAGATTGAGCTCAGAACGAAAATTTAAGATAATAGCACAACGATCGCCAATAACAGATCTATTAAAAATAATTTACAAGAATCGTTAAATCCCGACAGATAAAAAAAAGAAAGAAAAACTGACGAAATAATACACAATGAAACAATCGCTAAATAGTAAAGTGCCCAGCGATCACAAAATGACGTAAGTCCAGCTGAAAATAATCTTCAGGAAAAGTGAACTTCCAGAGACAAAAATGGCACATAAAGAAACTATTTCAACGCCGATCCTCGCACGAAACCGGGAGTTCTGATTCAATTCGTTATTCGACATCATGAAACTAACATCGTCTTCGTAGCTAGACGCAATCAACATCCCCGCAGTCAGACGAAATCAAACTACTCTTTGTCACCGCTGTGACAGAGTTAGCGTAGGCAAGTATTCTCACATATTAAATCGTTAAACCGCGGGCGTTGTCTTACATGATGACTTAAATCAGATTTCTGATGCATCGCCTAAACAAAAGTCATTATATCGGCCTGCCGATATATGCATTAAATCGATATTTCGCGATGCATCGATTTATAGCCCACTCCTAATCACTATACATAACACAAAAGATACAATACATACATGCAATACAGTGCATAATTCAACATAAATATTTTAAGGATTAAACTTGAAGAAAAAAAATCTATTTTATTGAGTAAAATAATTTAAAATTCAATGCTTCAATTTAGCGAAATTTTATAGGGTTAAAAATTATCTAAATTAAAACAAAACCCTTGCAGCGTAAAATAAGATTCAATATTTGGAATTTACTTAAGCTTTACAACCTTTATTTTATAAAATTATTGGATTTACAAAGCTTAAATAATTTTTAAAAATAAAAAGCTCCTTTTTCGCAACAAAAATTTTTCTTGCACTGAATCGAATTTCACGAGTTATAATATTGAGTTAAAGTATAGGGGTTTTCAAAACTGCAAGGAAAATTATAGCTGTTATTGCCAAAATAACATTCGAAATGCCTCTTAGATTTACGTTAAAATGCGCAGTTTCAGCTATCATTGCAGACTGTGAACAGTGTTGAATATTTGCAGTGTCATTATTAAAACTTTTATAGTTTTGGATAACTAGTTATTGTTTCGATAAAACCATTCGTTTAGCTTAGATATCAATTTTAAATATCAATACATGTAAAAAAGAAGGTAAGCATTAATTATATGGATGAATACAATCCGTGACAAAACTATAGCACACTTCGTATTTGTTTACGAAAATTATAAACTTTTTGAAAATATTATTATTTTAATCTGATGTGCTTCTTTAACTGTACTTAAGAATAACAATTTTGTATGAGATAAATTTAATTTAATTTCCAGTTAGTTGTAAACAGCAATACAACATTATTAATTAACAGAAAATTACTTTTATGGGGGTCGATGGAGATTTCGAAAAATTATATAGGGGTCGATGATCAAAAAAGTTTGGCGTCCCGTGGTCTAGACAATATCACAAGTTGATTGTTGGATAGTTGGCCCACCACAGGCTACCTGTTGTTGGTATCTCGGGATTTCGAGAAATTTAGTGTCCATCCCGTGGAAACAGTTCACAGTGGTCTGTCGTTGTTGTTCATTTACATCGCACTAGAGATGCACAATGAGCTATTGGCGATGGTCTGGGAAACATCCTTGAGGATGATCCGAAGACATACCATCACAATTTTGATCCTCTGCAGAGGGGATGGCACCCCCGCTTCGATAGCCCGACGACCTGCGCACACAGTGGTCTGTCGAACTGGTGAAATCCGCAAATGGGCAATAACGCCGGCTCAAGACTAGGGATGTAACGGATATTCGATAACTATTCGATTATTACACAATTAATACTTAGCCGAATTATTCGGCTAAGTATTAATTGGGAATTGATTTTTTTTACTGAGATTTTTTAGCAGAAATTTTAATAGATTTCATAAAGAATAAGCTAAAATCGTATTTTTTAAAATACATTATTCGAAATAGTTTTTAATATATTTGTCAATTTCCGAAACTCGTTAATTTATGTTCTGAAGGATACTTGAAAAGCGAATTTTGAAGAATTGAAACTAGATTACTTTGCACTGAACCATGAGTTTTGTAATGCTGATTTTTTTCTTTTAATAATTATATTCAGGCAAGTTATTTTCATCGTTTATGTTTTAAAAATTAAACGAATTTGTTTAAATTTAATTAAAATTTGTTTTCAAAACTAATAATATTTCAACACTTTATGTTTGAAAAATTAAGAAATTTTTTTTGCTTGTTTTTTTTTTTGCTTTCTAACTAAAGCAAAGCATACTAATGGAGAGTTTCTAAAAAACTTCATTCTTTTATTGTCATTTTTTCTCGTACGGTAAACCAGATAAGTAGTAACATAGAAAACTGTGATTCTCAACGTTAAAGTTAGATTTCAGAACAAAGAAATTTTTTTTTTCAGTTTAACTTTTGTTTAAAAAATTTTTTTTACTAATTTTTTTTTTTTTTTGAATCAGCATTTTTTAAAGAGCATTTGAGTGAACGTAATGTTTATGGTCACTTTTTTTCTAAAGATACGAACGTATCTTAATAAATAAAATTAATTTTAATTTTTTATAATAATTATAGATAAATTAAAATTATTATAAAAAACTGATATTTAAAAAAAAACTTCTTTAAATAACAAATTTAATAATACTCAGCAGTTAAGAAAAAAAGAAAGTCACCTGTTTTTATCCACATCTTCAACAATCGAAAGCAGACTAAATGGCACAAATGATGCACTACTCGTGGAATAATAAGTCATTGCTTTGACCTGAAAAAAATTAATAATCATTTAAATTTTCAAACATATATATACCATTACATACTATCACATAAGAGACAGGGTATGTAAAAAATGCAATATAACTAGAAAATACCGTAATTTCTGGGATTATAATTTAAGTCGATTAAAGAAGCTTCAAAGAAGTTAAATACAAAAAGTAAAATCACAATTAGCTATATGTTTATAACATAAAAGGTAGAATGAATAATCTTTTAAGGAAAGATAGTATTATAGATCAAACTCTTTTTCACAAAACTAAATTGACAAAATTGGGTCAAGACCAAAAGGGAGTAAGAAACAAATAGAAAATTTAAAAGAATAAAACAATGAGAAATATAAAAATGACATTTTTCATCAATTTCTCAATTTTCATTGTTTTCTTCTTTTAAATTTTCTATTAGTTTCAATTTTCTTATGGAATTTCTGCTGCACTTCACAACTGTCCTTTGGAATTGTAGTATTTAACTGCTTTGTACACAATTTTAAATATCTCTTTTTATTAAGAAAGAAATAATTATTTTGGTTATACAGATGACTAAAATATTTAATGTTAGCAAAATCGAATTTCACTTATTTTTCTTTGATACCTAAATATCCGTCTATTGACTCCAACAAAAAAATACCAAGAAATCTCCATGTTTTTTTGTGAAATTTTAAAACTAAATTTTTTATACAAAATCTTAAAAGCACTAAAACAATAGATATTAAAGAAAGCTAAAAAAAAAAAGGTTGGTTATCTATCACATTAATATAAAAAATCAGAAGTAGAACAGGTTGTTAATCAAATCCTTTGGAAAAATGAAAGAAACAATGAGGAATTGAAAGCTGCGAACAATCAGCGATGTAATAGAAAGATCAAAGGAATCAAAAAAACTTATTAAAAATAACATACAAATAATTTACTAATTACATGCAGTTGAGTTAATGTGACTCCATAAACTTTTTAATACAAATTCTATGTTATTGGCATATTTTATTTTATAACCGTCGTTGAACAGCCGACCCGATTTTTTGGTTTACAACTATTAATGTTCAACTGCGTAACCTTGTAATTTTTGAATCCAATCCCGAAGACAAGGGAACTCCTGGATCAAGTATTGAGAGAAATCTGCCTTCGCGGAGGACTTTTTGATGGAACTTTACGACATTTGCGTTACATGGAGAAGAAGAGCTCGAGAATCTCCCACGGTTAGCCTGACGGCAAAGGGACTGTAACCCATGGTCCCTCTACCACTATATTTACCTTCAGCACAATGGTCGGTGAAAGCCGGATGCGGAGTTCGTATCGTCCAGCCATCGCGGCTCTATTGGCATATTAAAATGAAGGCGATTGTGGTAGCGCCGTTGGCTGCTCACTTCACTTGCGGGTCATAAATTCAATTTTAGAAGCCGCCCAAACCACCAGTGTAAATACACAGTAAGGTACGCCTTAAATCTATTGTGGCTAAAATTGCCATGTTGATTGTGATGTGAAAGTTTAGAGAGAAAGATACCAGCTCTGGCGTTGTCCACGTTATCTGATCACGGCCATAATAACATAGCACTCCTACCACGCTCAATAGACGATGAAGACCTGAAAAACGGGGCTGGGTGCTTAGCCATTGTTTGGTGGAGTGAATTTTATACGATATTGCTCCAACAGATCAAAAAAGGTGGTAAACGGGATAGAAATTTATTATCTAATTAAGAAGACAAGAATAAATTATTTAAAACAAATTGATGTTATTAAGTTGCCAAAAAATTACGATAAATTAAAATTTAGAATTAATGGAACAAAAAGTAAAAAAAAATTTTAAGATATTATTGTACCTTAAATTTGAACTAAACTTATAATAAATGGATTTTTAAGTTCAATGTAGTTTAAAATCGATTAAATAAAAGATTTCATTAGTTTTAGAGTGAATCTTAATAAATTTAAACTCACATTTCGTTTTATTTTTAAGTTATTTGTAAAGCGTCTTCATCATAAAAGCAACATTATATTTAAGTTTAAAATAAATGGATATTTCTTTTTAAAAAAAATTTTCTTCAATTTTTATTTTTTATTAATAATTATGTACTCATTGTTGTAAAAAAATATATTTATCTCTCTCAAGATCTTCAGTTTATAGGTTACACTGTGCATGATATCATAAACAACAAAAAAAAAAATTGAATAAATAAAAGAAAAATAAGGTTAGATGTTGCCAGAAATAAATCTTAACATTTATATAAATATTTAAAAAAATATTAGATATTCAAGAGACATACAAATCTTTTTCAATTTGAACTGAAGTATAATTACATATTGTTAATAAGTAAAATAACTTACATTTTTCTGTTTTTAATTGTGTTGCACATTTAGTATTATTAAGATCAAATATTTTTTTCTAGTGCAGTTGAAATTATAAAATGCAGCTAATTGTTACGATTGAGATATCATTATCTTAAGGCTACAGTGGACGTTCAAAAAAATTTTTTTTAGTTTTTATGCTACACTAAAACTTTTTTTATAACTTATGTATTCTATCAAGATATGCCCTTGCAAAAATTTTTGTAAAAAATATTTGGACCATTTTTGAGAAATTTAAAATTTTTTAAAAAAAATTTCATCAATTTTAAAATGCTCCCAGCGGCTTAAATTAAAATTTTTATTTATTTTTTTTTAATATTCTTTTTTTAGAGATAAATGTTAAAAGCTTTATGCATTATATAGGAATTTTCCTAAATTTATTTTAAATTTATGACCAAAAAACAAATTTTATGTAGATTTTTGTTTCAAAATAAAGGTCGTTAGGTACATGAAACCCGATAACTCTTTTATTACTTGTTATAAAACAGAAACAAATGCATAAACTTAATCTAATATACATATAAATAACTAGAAAAAAATTTCATCTCAATAGGATGAAAACAAAGTCGACTGGAACATTTTGAATACGTGAAACATAACAAAATTTCAATTTTGAGAAAAACAGCTTTTTGTGTAAGAAAAGGGGCGTGGCTTCATAATGTGAAAACGAAACTACCCTATAACTTCTCAAAAAATGACGAAATTTAAAAAAAAAAAAATTCAGTTGAAAAAGCAATGAAACAAGTGTCTAAATATGTCCAAAAAAAAAACCCGAAATTTTTATCAATTTTTGGCAATATAAAGGTCCACTGTAGCCTTAATACATATCATTGCAGTAACTATATATTTTATAAACAAAATATTTTCCTTTGATAATGAAAATATGCACTGACTTTTAAGGAAAGAATTATGACTGTGAATTGGTGTGAGCAAGGGGTAGGGTCTCAAAATCCAGTAAAAAATAGTTAGAAGAAATATATTAGAAAATACAGAAACTTTTAGGAAAAAAATATATAAAGCATAGAAAAAAAAATAGATACAAAATTGTTTTTGAAAATATTCCGTAAGTAAAATTGATTTATAATTCACTGATATCGAAACCATCCATTGTATAATCAAAGAAACTAAAAATGAGTTGAAACTATAAATGGCATTCTCAAAAATATTTAATAATTTATGTAACTGTTTTCTAAAGTTTGAATTTCATGAAAGCCGCGGTATTTTTGTGCATTTAAATATTATTGTTTAAATATATTATTGTATGAGTCATCGGCTGCAGAAATATTATCAGTTATTAATTTCAATACTTTATTTTTTAACATTTAATTTATTAGATGTGAAAATAAAATTAAATCTATCTTATTATTCATCATGTCTCATTCCTATTTCTGATATCCTTGTAAAGCTTACAGAAACAGATTTCTTCAAAGAAATGTAAACAAATCTTTAAATTAAATACGATTTGAATTTCTAACTGAGAGTATTAAAATTATTAAAATTATATTGCTATATTTTAATATGAAATTTACATTACAATATTTCTTAGTTTTGTTACATGTAATGTAATAAAATTAAAAATAAAACCAATATCAAATTAAATTCAAACTGATTTTCTGCTGAAGAAAAAAATAACAATTTCAATCGAAGCTTTTTTCTTTAAATACACTTTTTTGTAACATTGTCTTCTTGATTAATCATATTTATGGATGAACACAAAACTAAGAGTAAACATAAAATATTAGAAGACACAAGTATTATATTAGATTGAATCATATCATCATTTAAAAATACGCAGTGTGCTTTTGCAGTCTTTAATATTCGATTTTCTACATAAAAAACACGCTAGGTTTCACATTTAAATAAATTCGGTAATTAAAGTAAAATTAATCTGTATGATATATTAACATAACGACACATTTAGAATAATTATATTTCTGAAACAAATATTACTTTCAAAAGGAATTTCATTATTGCGCTTTCAAATTTCTCTTAAAAAAAATCTGGAAAATATCAGAATTGATCAATTACATTTTGACACTCTGACATTTTGACAATTGACACTCTGCATTTTGTATTAGAATCTATTTCTTCTGATAACGCACTACACACTAAAACCTGTTGATGATTGGTTAGATCTGAAACTCCACCCACTTTTAAATCTTTTGTTTTGCGGTAATGCCATTTTTCTTCGGAATCTGGATTCCTAAAGATCGATGAATCTCATATTCTAGATTTAGGTTTTCTTCAGGAGCTTCAATTCCGACTCCTCTAAGTTGCTGCTAAGGCACCAAGAGTTTACGGTACATTTCACGCTATGAAAACAGTAAATAAAGTAGATACTTTTAAATGAAGAAAATTTAAAAACTCTCACAGGAAATAGCACGTAATGGATGTCGATAGTTCCCAATCTAATATTTTGAATCAAGTATAAACAGGAGTTGTATGTAAATAATTAGAAATTTGTTATTATAAAAATTATTATGAAAATGGTAAATAGACTAAGCTTTTAAATAAAAAAATATATGTGGGGATAGTAGTTATCGACAATGTCAAACTTCATTTAGGAAAAGGTTCCCCAACATAGAATCGAGTTAACATGTCTTATATACTAGTGAATTCGAATTGTATTATTGTAGTGGTAGACACACTGCAATGTACAAACTAATAAAATAATGAGCATCAGTATTTCCTAATATTTTTAAATTCGGATCAACCAGAAGTTATAGGCAGACAATCAGGAGTATAAGGGATGATTGCGAGCCCAAATCAAAAATCCTGCAAGTTTGAGTAAAATCATTAATGACGCATTTCAAAAAATTAATGTGTTTATAAACTTAAGCTATTGATATTTTGAAAACATGAAATTCTAAATAAATTACATGTAGCATAATGTAAATAAATAATTATGTATAAGCTTGCTTTTATTTCTAATCACATTTATTATTCTACCAAAAGAAAATATTTACAAATGAAAAATATGTCAAGCATAAATTCCAATTCTAATATTTCTAAATAAAATATACAAGAGTTTTTATGCATGAATGCAATCGATGATTTCTTAAAACTTTTAGGCCTTGGATTTCTCACAATTAGCGAAAAATCCGGAATCCCGGACCACAGTCAGGAGTATATTGTGTATTAATATTATTGATTCAACCATGATCTTACCCGAACTGTCAAAATGGAAAAAAAAAGGGTGGGGTTAAACAGGTGTGGTATTCAAAATCCTAGAAAATAATCTTGTTCTTTAACAAACACATGAAAGGAAAGAGTGTGTTAAGAATAAAGTTGGGGATTTTTATCTGCTTTGAAACCCTAAAAGTGTTATGTAAAACAGCATCAATTGGGGAACCGCTTATTTATTTATTTTATTTACCTTTTTACGTGCTTGATAAGATGTTCAATGTAAAAAAAAGTTCAAGTGTGTTTGCGAAAATTGTGAAACGTGAACACTAAAAAGTTGCAAGCGTTGGGTTAAAAATCGCGTTGATGAAAAGTGGGAGATGTTATAAAAATGGTAAATAAACTGAAGCTTTTAAATAAAAACCAAACAAAAATGTTCTATCAAAATAAATAAGGAAGTAAATAGCTTAAATATTTCTCATTATATAGAAGAATATTAGTTAAAACAAAGAATATAATAATAGTTTGCACGCAGTAACAAAATAATTAAAAACAATATAGAAAATAAAACTTACTAACCTCACCTTGGGACGGTGTTGCAACGAAAGATCTGTGTTTCTCAAAGTTTTTGTCATCGACGCAACTGCTGAAATGATGTTGCTCAAAAATCAGTGCTGCAAAAAATAAATATAGAGAGAGAAAATAATGAAAAAAGAAAAAATAGTTAAAAATAAAGTTAAAAAATCCGAAAAAAGGAGAAAAAATTTATAAAAATCCGGAAAATAAAAGATATAATATCTTCATCAGCTCACACGATTATATCAGCAAAATGGAGAGCTTTCTAATGTTGTATCAATATAGCCAAAGCGAAATATATCAATACAATTGTGTGAGGATATAATCGTGTGAGCTAATGAAAAGATTATATCTTTTCTTTTCTTTTTTCATTATTCTGTAATTTTTCCATGATTTCTCTACATTTTGAACTTATTTTATGAGTTCTATATACTTACAGCTTATGTGCAGTAAATCAATGAAAAAAATACTTTTTCTTTGCTATTTACTAATTTGCTAATACTATTTAACTATAAGAATAAATACATGTAGTATTATTGTTTATTCTTTTTTAAAATTTAGTATTAATGCTTACTCTCATTTTAATTGACAATTTGAGTATCTTAAAATACAATTAGTACTTTTTTTAATTAAATATTGAGCTAGTTGAATTTAATAAACTGATTTAACTTTTTAATATTACATCTAAGCAAAGCTTTCAAATACATATAATCATTTTGATCTAATTCTGATCTGTACAGTGGCCTTAGCATCAAGAAGGAAACTAAATAGATTTTAAAATTCGAAAATAAGCAATCTTTAAGAATGCTACACACCATGGGAAAAATACATTCATAGTTCAAGAATGAAAACAAATCAGGCAGAGAGAAGATTGAAAAAGTAATGGATAAGAAAAATAACTGTTTTTAATATTAAAAGAATAGTTGTTTTTAAAAAAATTGATTAAAAATTGTCTTTATCACCACTCGAATGTCAAGGGGAACAAAATTGCATACAGAGTGCGCAGTCAGATTTTTCAACAAAAAATAAGCGCCAGTACTTTTTTATTACTCAAAAAATATTTTAAATCACTTTCGAAAAAAATTATAATTAGGAACTGTGCGGCAAAAAATTATTTTTTTCTATCGTTTAAAGCTCCTAAATTATTAACATAAAATCAATAAAATTCAAAAAAGTTTTCAAAAACTTTACATAATCATGATGGAATAACTAGTTTCTGATGAATATTGCAGAGAAAATTGCAAAAATCATGTCTTTTTTGAAATTTAAAATGACAATCGACAAGACAAAGAAAAAATCTCAAAGAAAAATTAAGCTCTTTTTACATATCCCAAATAAAAAAAATGCACCTGTAAGGGTTTTTTAAAAAACGTAAATCAAAAATAAGCCCTTTTTAGAAAAGCTACGCACCGCGTTCACAACCATCATGTATTATCAATTCATCAAAAACAAAAATTATTACAAATGATTACTTCAAAAGAAACATGCATTCAAAATAATTATCAATGAAAAGAATTATTCATTCATAAAAAACACTTAAATTAATCTAAAACAAATGTGAAACTGTTAAAGAATTAATTATTCTTATTTATAACTTCATACAGATACAAACTATGAAAATAAGAAATTACACATTTCTTTTTTTTAAAAGTTTGTTACTTATAAATAGCAAAACAGTAAATAAATAAGAATATTAGTAAAAAAAAATAATCTTCTAAAATTTTTAAAAAACATAAAAAACAACAAGTTAAAAAATTTTGCTAAAATAAAAATTACCTATCATTACGTCACCTTGTTTTGAATTATCTTCTAAATTCACAATTATTTAAAGACTAAGCAGTAAGAAGCTTTTCATGAGCATCATTCCATGCAGTTTGTACTTTTGAATTATTCCCTGAAAATTAATAAGATCTCAAATGATTAAAAATTCATCAAGCTATGCTTAAAAAACGAATGATACATTTACAATAAGTAAAATAAAGCGAAACTACTTTTTTTTAATCAAAAACTACTACAAACATTATTTCCAAAAAAATGATTCAAAGTTTCCAAATTAACTCAAAATAAATTACATTTATAAAGTCAAGAGATTATATCTTGCTTAAAATATTTGATCCAAGGTTAGAAGAAAAAAAATTTCTACGAAACCAGACCACTTTTTTTTTTAAAAAAAAGAAGAAAAAAAATTTCATATCACATTAACTAACTTTTGAACTGTACAAAGACAATTTTATGGAACTCAACTGATATGGCGCAGCTACAGAAGAAGCTACTTTAAAATTATCCTTTTCAGTCTAATAAAATATCAAGCAATACTTTTTTAAACTTTATTTGTATATCATACTATTTTTCTAATAGAAATAATTTTCTTAAGCAAAAATTACAAAATATGAACGAATTTTTAAAAACAGCTGTACACACAGTCGAACTTCTATTTAATGAACTTTCATTTCGAAAATTTCTTTATAAAATAACTTCCAAATAGTGAAATGAATTTTCTAATTAATGAATTTTTCTTTGAGAACCACCTTTCCCTATTTCCCAAAATATTTCAAACTTGTGGATGTATTTCATGAAGGAAATGACCTTGTATTGATTTTCGAAGCCACTTAATTTTTATTGAAAGCAGAGAAATCCCTTTCCTTTTTGTTTGCATTTCAAATGGAAAACTCAGACAAAATTTTATCAGTAGCAATTAAACTTAAGAACATATGTGGTAATGTATGTTTAAAATTACTTTTATAATAAATACAGCTCTAATTTTATGCATAAATTAATCTTTTTTTTAGTTGAAAATGTATGTAACATGATAGTATAACACTGAATAATGTTTACCCCCATTCCTGCTTACAATTTATGAAATAAATAGTATATACTAGTTTACAAGATAAAGGTGTATCAATTGCTATTTTAATTATGTCTAGTGTTTATGAATTTAAAACCTGCTTTGTGTTAGTATTTGAAAAAGTATTTATTTTTTAACGAATTTTCCATGTATCGAATTTATTATCAGGATTTAGTGTCATCCTTAAATAGAGGTCCGATTGTATAGATATAACTTTACAATATATACAATATATCAAAACTTTATTAATTAGAACACTCAAAGAATTGACAAAGAGCTGCAGTCATTTAGATTGATAATTCTTAGTCACTTCAGTCTTAAGCAATAATCCTCAAATTTTTCTTTATTCTCGAAAGTTTTGTGTTTAGAGAGAAGTAAATTTAAAGAAATATCAATTTTAAAAAGCATATCCTGATTTTTTTTAAAAAATTTTAAGGAAAATAGTATACTACAAAAAAAAATTTACTTATCAGTTCAAAATGCTATTTCAGATGGTATTTACATTGGTAATTCTCAATCGTTTTAATAAAAAAAAATATTGAAATAGTTATTTTCCAAAAAACTACACATAGAAAGGAAAAATAAAGCAATAAATTGAATAGAAAATAATTTTGAATTAAAAAGAAAATAGCCTCAATTTGTTTCAACAATCCCCCAGTACAACAAAACATTTTGAAATAACTCAACATTGTTTTATGAATATCTAAGAAATGATCTCATTGCACTTTTTGGAAAAGCAGCAAAGAAATGATATTCAGAAAATTTCCAGATATGGAATAATTTGTAAAATTGTAAAAATATCAAATTCAACAAATCAAAAGGTTTTAAGCGTGGTAACATTATAATAAAAAAAGTAATAAGTTCATAGGTCTTCTCTTAATATAATTTTAAAGCTATACACCCATAAGCAGTACTTAAATATAAATTTAGATACATAATGTAAAAACAATTATGGAAGGATTATTTAGTTAAGTCACCGTTTCACGAAGAATGGGTAGGAATTGGCTTGGTAATAATTGGTGTTTTTGAAAATCAGAGTTATGCTTAAAACATTTATTGTTATTGTAGGCCATTAGGGTGTGATTGCATTTGTTTTCTAGTGGCACAATCTATAGCCAAGAATTTGACTTCTGCCACACCCAGACCCTGTTTTCACGAACAAGAGTCCTGCACACTGCTAACCAGAATATCCCTTTAAAACGCTTGCTTTTCACATTAAACAAAACACTTATTTTAGGCATGTTTTTTTTAAACATTATTCTTTTTTAAGTTCAAAAATTGACATAGAAAACTCTAAGTCAGAAAAGCAACTATATCTTAGAACAAAAACCATAAGTTTAAAACAAATTATTTGCTTACAGCAACTGAACCTAAATTGACAATTATTTTAGCTCATTAAAAAGATATTGATGAAAAAGTGTTTCCAGCAAAGTCTCATGCAGTTTAACGCTCACTTGCAGAATTAAAAACAAAAATTTCCAACAAGGTTTTTTTTGTAGAAAGAAAAATACGACTATTTTTGGGGTTGCTAAAGGGCCAAAAAATGTAACAATATTCAAAGATTTTGCAAAATAATACATCTTTATGTTTTTAAAGTAAATATGCTTAAAAATAATTATTTTTTACTTTGTAAATAAAAACAATTTTAATGCATGCATAAAAAAATAAAATCTGCACGAATATTCCTTGCATTAAAAAAAAAGTATTTGTAGAAAGAAAAATAAGACTATTCCTTTTTTATGCAATGTATTTGTAGAAGGAAAAAAATTGTAGAAAGAAAAATAAGACTATTGGTGGGTTTCTAAAGCAACAAAATTTGTAACAATATTCAAAGCTCTTATGAAATGAAATATTTCATGTTTCTAAAGTAAAAGTGCTTTAAAACAAATTTCTTTCACATTGTAAATAAAAAACAATTTTAACACATACATGAAAATATAAAATATGCACGAATATTTCTTGCATTAAAAAAATAATTGTAGAAAAAAAAATATGACTATTCTTTCTATATATTTATTTCTGCAAAGTATTTGTAGAAAGAAAAAGAAATAGGACTTTTGGGGGATTGCTAAAGCAACGATATTCAAAGTTCTTACGAAATAATACATTTTTATATTACTAAAACAAATGGGCTTTAAAAAAAAAATTTCACATTATAAATAAAAAAAATTTTAATACATACAAGAAAAAATAAAATATGCACGAATATTCCTTGCATTAAAAAAAGGATTTATTAAAAAAAGGAAATTTAAGCTATTAGAAAAACAAAATGCAAGGAATATTATAGTGAACTAATATTACTTGCATTGTAATTTTAAAGCTTTCTGAATTTGTTTTCAACTAAAGTGGAATAATCTGTTCACAGAACAATAACCCATTTTCAAATAGTTTACGTACTTGAATTTTTTATTATTCAATAATTATACATCCTACAGTTTTGTTGGGAAAAAAATTTTTAGAAAGTCTTTCTAATAAAATTTTTGTAAAGGAATTTTAATTCATAATTCAAAAAGCGTTTTTGATTCAAGTTTTAATCTGTCATATATAATGCATGATATAGACTGAAGCAGTGCAATAAGACCTTACAAATTTGTCAACAGATAGTTTTGTAAAAATATCTATCAATAAAAGTGCGTTTTTTACAAATCTAAAAGATAAGACTGAAAAATATAGTTTACTGCAGAATTTAAAGTTTTAATAAAATGTTAAAACAAATTTATCAAATAAACTGAAATAGATTCGTATTTTACTATTGCTTTTTCTTACTTTATTATGCCTGGTATAAACAAATAGAACAAATTATTCAGAAACTAGAAAACGATGAATTTGAAGATTTTTACTAAATAATTTTCAATATTCAAAATCTTATTTACTTACTGTAAACAAGTATAAAAAATCTAAAACAAAAGCTACAATACTAAAAGTTTTAATTAGCCAAAGAAAGAGAGTAAGTAACAGCTGAAAAATGTTTGACTTAATGATTAGATTTTCAGTACTAACATAAAATGTTAATAACTTTAGAATTATTAACATTATTAACGATCTAAATTATGCAAAGAAATTTGTATAGACGATATTTAAAACAGAAAAATCAGTCACGAAAACGTCTTTAAATAACCTTTATATCTTGACACTCAAGGAGGACATCTCTTAAATCTGATCCCAATAGAAACCAGTCAAATGTTTGGTTCTTTAATGATAATTTTACTTTTTGCATATGTCTTAAGAACTATTTTAGAAAATGAAACAAAATTGCACAAATCTAAAGAGTTATATACAAATCATAATTTTGTGAAATTATTTCTTGTTCTATTATTTATTATTTAGTTGCATCAAAAATTATTAAAGTATTTTTTTGAACTTGATGCACTGTACTTAATAAGTAGTTTTGCATAAAAAATCACGCATTAACTGATGTTTATTTCTTAAAGATTAAATAAATTATATTTATTCAATAAAGGATCTAATATAAAAATATACATAAAACAAAAAATACCATGCTGAGATCTAGATTTTACTAATTGTCTTTTTGCAGCCAGATCAAACTAAAAAAAAAGAAAGAATAAATTAGAATATGAATTTTTATTTCTTTTATTTACCAAACTATGATAACTTAGCATGTTAATAAACTGACTACCTTGATAAGTTTACGTCTTACATTTCACTCTTAGCAAATTATCAATTTCAGTAAGGAAAAAACTTCGTAACTTAACACTTGATCTTGAACTATTACTTAAATTGCTATTTTGTAATTTGATATTTGCTACCATTGGTAACTTACGTCTCGACTCTTCAGTCCATGGAGACGGAACTTGGCCTTCTTTACTACAAAACTATACTTTTTCCTCTCTACAGCTTTCATCTTCCAATTTTTGATTTTTTTTTAAATCTCCCTCTACCTCATCTAGCCATCTTTTTATATATATATATATATATATATATATCATTGATAAGGATCTGTCAATG